>NW_028141166.1:3335040-3393672 GCF_030444845.1 Prenolepis imparis | reverse complement strand
AAGCAGTGGTATCAACGCAGAGTACTCACACGTGTAATCCAAAAATTCAAGCATTAAAATATATCCACACAAACTTGCATAGGTGTATAAGCGTATGTATAAAAAATTCGATTGGTTTATCTTCTTATACGTTTATGGACCAATCAATTTTCTTATGTATATGTATATGTTTATACAAACTTGCATAGTTTGTGTGGATATATTCTTACGCTACGTTAAACATACGCAGAATTCACGATCACAGTATACCGTGCAACTTCATGGATTCGCGGATTAATCAGCGTGCTCCATGTACGTTAATTACTTCCTTTTGATCGCAAATACCTCGTGACTGATTAATTTTTCTCTTCCATTCTGAGTTTCTTGGTTTGTTTTTATAGTGTTCTGCACCAAAAAATGATTATCACGCGAAATTCTCTTGTTCGAACAATTCGACATATGGAAGTGCCTCGCTTTTTTGATAAATCGATCGATAGATCGAGCGTCATGCGACTCTTCTTTTATTCGGCCGCTTTATCTTAGCCACCGAATTATTGTTTTATAATGTTGTTAGTTCTAGTTGCGGTTATCAAAATTGTACCTGCATCCACGATTACTGGCGTGTCGTTAAGTAAGTGTGACAAACAAAGCGCGAGTGTCTTATGCGGATCTCGAGTAACTTTTGTGCAATCTGGGCGATTTATGTTTTGCGATCGCAACCTACGACGCGGATATGAAGATATCCGACGTGCGCGTTCAAGATTTCCGATCGTGAGGGCATCTCGAGTGGTGTTCGACGTTCGACACCGTCGCGTAATGCGTAGAATAACCACCTAGCAATTCAAGATTTCCGTGTGATTATTTTAGAACATTTTATCTAGTATGTAATCATCTTCATAGTAATTTTCTTTTTAACTCGAGCAATTCGGTCGCTTCAGTTGGCACGAATTGCCAACGAATTGCGAACGACGTTCACGATTAACTATGCTGTCAGATAACAAATTGACAATTATCCTAGTCTTAAGTTAGGTTAGGTTAGGTTAAGTAAAGTCCGTTATTAAATGTTAAGTAAAGTCTGTTATTGACGGTGATTATAACGTATATTGATTGTGCAATCAATTACTATTGACGAAATTGTATATAAGTATTAAGATATATTGTAAATCTAAGTGCGCTCAATTTTAATAAAGACGTATATATTCGTAACAAGTGATATATTAGAACGAAGAAGACATTAGAACGCGTAACTCATTCAAATACGCTGTTTTTGGTTGAGCGCTCGTCTGGATCAGCAAAAAAGATGAAGTTTACCAGTCTCATGAGTTCTGCCGTACGTATGGCCACAATATGCACGAGGTTGTTCTCTCTAGGATGTAAACTTGCTAGAGGCCATTTGGTTAATGAAGACAATTCCTGCCGAAGAATACAGCGATCTTACCTTGATGATAAAATCACTCTTCCACCATTTAAACCAGTAGTTCAGCATACGAAGATATTCCGCAGACCAACGTTCACAGAAGTAATCTCGCAGACGTTGCAGCAATTTCTAATGAATCAAGCGATTGTTTGTCCTCTCAAGTTGCAATGGTTTGGATATGGCATTCAGTGCAAATTAAGAAATGACCAAACGTCAGGTGATTGTATCGTCCGAAACATCGTCTCAAACAGCTTGAAGCGGTCTTGAATTTAGGCACGCTTTAATTTGAGCGAGGAGCTTAGACATCTCAAAGATGAGAATGACCCAGCACTCGTCGAGGTGTGTCTTGGTCTTAATGATTTCCATATCTCACAGAAATGTGTCATCGTAGGGTTGAAATACCACTAGTTGTGTTCGACGGCGATGTAGCATGCTTACTGGCTAACGGCAGTAAAGAAGGCTTATAGCTGTTCATCTGCACCAACAAAACTTGTGCATCGCTGTAAATTGTTTGGCACATATTTCTGTGGGATATAGACTGTTTTTATATGGCCACGAAGGCGTCGGCCGTGTTATCTGAAACAACCTCAAGGTACGGCTTTGGTACTCAGGAATACGAAGACGGCAATGATCTTGCAGCTCTTGTGGCTCCTTTTGTGATTCTTTGGTTAATCACCTTCGCATAGTTCGTGAAGGAAGAATTTCGCAGTTGTCACTCAAGAGTGAAGAAGATCATCCATCAACTGCTGCGTTGAAACCTCCTGCCATCACAGGCAGTGTAGACACTGGTGAATGACTCGCTTAACGGCTATTTGCCTCTGTGATATCCAGCGTTGTCACAATCTGAGGTTCAGTTGAATGCCTCCATACAGCGTTCACTTGTGACACGTTTCGATACACAAGGTCGTCAAACATGATTCCAGCGAAAGTATAACGGAATATTTTTTATTTTTTTATATACAAGGAGCTCATGCTTGATCCTGTTGTCGATATGAAGAATTCGCTTCCGATTTTGGAATAGATTTAAACGAAAAAACATTTTGTATTGGCAAGGCTGGATTCTTCGCCATTGCGACAAGCTCACTTTAGTATCCTCAAGTTTGAACAATACGGACTCAGACATCCAATGCTTTCTTCAACTCATCGACAGTGTTCTGGTCTGCTGCTGCAATAGTGATTGAAATCACAGCGGTGTCATTGACCATGCTGTGACGCGCAAAAAAATATAAACAAAAGAATACTTGATGAGCATAGACGGCTTGTTGTCGCAACGTTGTAATGTTATTGGAGAACTCATGCGCTGATCTAAAGGAATCGCCAGCGCCAGAGTAGCGGGTCAAGATCAGACAGTCGTTTCTAATCACGACGGTCTTCTCTACCAGTAATAATTGTTCATTAAGGAGAAAAATCTTGCGAAGTACAATCAGCAGAGTTATCCTACCTAAAAACATGATGTCATCTCGCTTCCAGTATGGATTTTTGGATTTTTATTACTCTTTATTGTTCGCCACATATGTTTTCCACCATAATATTGAATCCAAATGAAAGAAATGATGGAATCGGATCATAGATGCAAGGAAGCGTTTGCCAGATCTAGTAATAATTGTACATACGACAGGAGAGTTGCCAGCAATGCCGCTGTGTAAAATTTCAATCCGTGATAGACATGTTTGATTGGAACAACCCTGCGCCTACCATCAAGATGCGAATTTCTTCTTCTTCATCCTCCGTTCGTATAAAATAGAGCACGGCGACGAAAGCTTGTTCCGACGTGTTCATGAAGCTGTGTAGTTCAAGAGGATTGTTGCGGAAGGCAGTGCAGATCTCGAACGCGTTCGAGAAGCGGCATTTCCGGCCGATAATAGCGTCTTGCATCCGTCTCGGCCAACGGCATGTCGCAATCTCGATCTAGTTGTAAGCAAGTAGATTAGATGAAAATTTTCGCGTGAATTACCACCGGCGCTAGCCATTTTAAGAGAATAATTGCGTTAAATAATCTCATTGTTTGCGATAGAATGACTCGTTTTGTAATTGTACGCATTTTGACAGCTCATGTGATGATAAGAAAAGTTTATATTTTTTGGATTTTATTTCTATTATAGAATGAAATAAAACGATATGTGTTATCGTAAATTGTGGTAACTTTTTAAATCATAAAAAAAAACAAGACTATTTTGTTGTAAAAAGGGAAAAGGTGTATAAAAGAAAATATTAGAAAATTTAAAGATAAAAAATTGCACATTTATTATTACTGATTAAGTTAAAAGTATTGTATATGTAAATATAATATGTTAAATATTTTTATTTGTATAATATATTACGTTTAAAATTACAATAAAAATATTCTATCTTTACTTATATTCAAATATATTTGTATTTTATATATTAAAAACATTTATTCTATGTTATTAGTATAAATTCAAAATTTTTAAGTTCTATTTTATAATGTTATTAGTATTATTTCTAATGTTATATAATATTACATCTTATATTTTTACATATACATACATATACTATTATTTTAGTTTTATTTACATTTTTTTATAACTATTTCATACTTAGTCGAAAAATATGCGAATTTCTAATTTAAAATATGTAAGAAAGAGAAATGAAGAAATAGGGAAATGAAGAGAAGAATATTGTTTCAATTTCTGTGTAATCATAAGATAAAGAGTAGCGATCATTAATAAATCTGCATTTTAGTAATACAGATGCGCATACTTCGGTTTCGTTTTGTGTTACGATTTCATAAAATACAGTGCGACGAATTGGTCTAAAATGCAGGTTTATTAATGGAAGTTTCATTCCTTTTCTTCGTTCTTTTCATTTTTTTATTCTTACTTTTCACTTAATAATATAATATATTATATTATATTATATTATTAAGTGATATATTATTAGTATTATATCTTAATATAATATATTATATTATATTATAATATAATGTGACATAATATAATTTAATAAAATAATATAATTGCCGCATACATAGTTCTCGAGTTTATCCGTCATGTCGTTCAACAAATTTTCCGTACACAGTTCATACTCGTTTTATTTATCAATGCTCACGTAAATACACGAATTCATATCGTAATATTGTCGGAGAGCGTGCAGGGAATGTGAAAGAAGTTGAAAAGAAAGAGTTGCAATTGAGTATATGAAAGAACTTTATTATATTTTGATCAAATATGTATCCGCTTATGGCTGGAATGAGACTAACAAGATGATATTCATGTATATTTACGTTTGCCCCAACTATATATTTTTTGTTGTCTAAAACATAAAAATATATTTAATTTCAAAATCAATTCGCAACACTCCTATTCTTGAGTGCACAGATCATGCATATAATAATATTGTTACGCTAATCAATATACTTACATATCAAATGCGCGCGGAAGTAATCCTAGTACTCCTAGTATGAGAAACACTCTTTTAAGAAACACAGAAACTTTATTATATAATAAGAATAAAAACACAAGAAACAATCTAAAAAAAGAAATTGTCAATAACGCATCCAAATGGCTCGACATCTGATTTAAATTCTGTCTTTTTCCTTATTAATCAAGATACACGCACGACATCTTGAAAATGATCTATGTTTCTACTACAACGAGTAGTATAACATCACGGCGCGGAAACATAATATAACGCCGTAACACGGTTTTCTCTTTTTCTTAAAATTGTAGTTTCGATCATTTACCAGTATACCAAATCTTGATCTTAGAATTCTTAGCAAAATTGTTCGTTTTATCTTGGACTTCTGTCTAAATTACTGAACACTATTTATTTATTTATTTATTTATTTATTTAACGGGACTCATCCCTCTAATACAAACAAACAAAAAATTGAAAATTCTATGTATTAACATCAGTAAACGACATTATTATAATAAGAGAGACAACGCAATATAAGTACTAAAATCAGAACAAAAATACGTGAAAAATCAGTGAAAGCAGTTCGATAGAGATCGTTTGAAAGTATAGAGCGAACAGTGAAAGAAATCGATACGATCTGAAAATTTATTCGCCAATATGCTAAGTCTGTTTAACGGTTTAAATTTACCAAATGAGGTACGATGAAATTCTTCATAGAAAATTCTGATTCTGAGAGGCCTAGCTTGGATACACAAATTTACTCGTGCCAATAATTCCGAACAACAGATATGGCCGCTGATCAATTTATATAAAAACAGTAAATCTAAAAAAACTCTTCTATTTTCTAATGTGCTTAAATTAAGCTTCTTCAAAATCACATCATACGTATGATCGGAGAAACACATTGGCTTATCGGTAAGAAAACTCATCCTGCGGAGAAATCGATGCTGAACTTTTTCAATTAGAATACAACAATTCTTCTGATATGGATCCCAGACAATCGAAGCATATTCCAGCTGAGACCTAACAAGCGTGCAATACAACAATCTTAAAATAAAAATATTTTTAAAATACTATTGTTCTGGATCCCTTTTAATCTTATCGATTTCAGGGAGATGTCTTGATAAACTATATTGAGCAATTTGTCTTGTCAAAGCTCATCGATTACAAATTTCTTTATTATTAGATATAATAGTAAAAAAAATATTTTTTCTTTGATCTTTTACCAAAATTAATAAAATATTTTTTAAGAGAAATAATTTTTTTATTGAAAAAATGATTCTCGAAGAAAAGGAAATAATCTATGATAAAAAAATTTATTTTTTATTAATAAAAAATTTTATTTTATATTTCAATAAAAGATACATTGCTTAAAAATACACTAATAAAATTATAAATGATCTTGTGGGTACCGTCGCTAGGGGTGATATATGTGGTAGAACAACTCCGTGTAAAACAACAACTTGGTTTATTGATAACTATGTGAGAGCCGGAGAGTATGCGTCCGCGTCAAGCGCCGAGATAGAACTGAATTTTTATTTTGTCGCTTCCTCCGACCCTTGCGTAGGGATGTCATTGACAATAAATTTTGACAATTTTGGAGTAAAACACGAGATCTCACCGGGCTCGCTCTATTGCTACGAAAGGGTTCTGGGCGACACATGCCGAAGACAATGCACCTCGGCCATATGTGTCGAACCCGCGCAGCAGCGCGTACCGGTGAAAATCTCGGATTTATGATAGGCAAAAGGATGGAAAATATATGTCTTTATTTTACATGTTTGCAACAGCCTGCAATAGCCATGTGTTATTAATAAATAAACTAAAAACGACAGAAGGGTAAAAAGAATGGAAAAGTGAAAGTTAGGAGTTGGCGAGTGGGCATAGCGCATATGCGTCGCTACAATCTTTATTTTACATTTTTTATTTACATTTTTCTTATAGCTAGGTAAATTTACATTTTTTTAAACTATGGACGCGTAAATTTCGGATCGCCAGACACAAACAATTCTTATATAGTTATCACACACGTAACTCTAGCTCATTCGTCATATTACCTAAGAAATTACCCATGCGTGGTTCGTATTTGTGTGAATCATCGGTACTTACATAAATACACGAATTGGTATCATAATATAATATGCGCCTGTTTAATTTCTCCAAATATTCGTTAAATTTTAATCGTGCCAGTACCGTCGTGTAAGCTGTTATTATTACGTTAGTAAGAGGCAATGGTATGATTGCCTATTCTCGTATATTCTCTTCTCGCAGTCGAGACAAAATATACCTCGTCATTTACGGGTAATATATGTTTGGATATTTCGTATTGAAAGGCTCGTGAGCAAATTTACTAAACGTTGTTGCATATGAACGCGATTTCTGTATTTGGTAAATTCGTGCGTTGACCGAATTTACTCCAAAAAGAGTTTAAATATAATTTTGCGACTGGAGCGTAATCCAGGATTTTGCAATGTTTTGATTTTCAAAAACGATACCTTGGATCTTTTCGTACTTACGAAGGTATCGCTCTTTAGCATCATTATTTACGCATTTACTTTGTTATCCACTTGTTTTTTGCTTTAATGTTAAGAAAGTATTAATATATCCGGTAAATAATCCCCCTTCTCATATAACTGAATCGTAACAAGTGACATTATATTGTCAAATTTCACTAACGTCTGTTATGAAATATTTTTCTTTAATAGCTTTTAGTAATTTATGCGACACCCACGTACCTTCGAATTTGCGTTCGGAGGGTCCATGAGTACATACAATTTGAGAAATTGTTTCGCACCAACTACGACATAATACGAATAATATTTTGCTTTGCACTTGATACGGTAATACAGGGTAAAAGAGATTTTGCGGAGGGAGCATTTTACATCACATTACTCTTTCTCGATCGAGTCGAAATTATATTATATCTCGATACAAATTACGCCTTCCTCATCGACGTACATCGATCGGATGCCCAATCAGAAAAGTACCGATTTTCAATACATACAGATACAGAGAACATATATCAATGTAACGTATATTCTCCATCCCCGTAATTTGGTGTCGCGTTGCGATATTTCTCCCGCGCCGTAGAACGAATTCTAAGGATCAAATGATTCAAATAATTGTTTTCAATCATTTAATACCGACGTAAATATTCGCATTTCGATATTTTTTCCCATCTCACGATCAAAGTCATACTCCCACTTCTCTGTCTTTGAAGACGATAGACGATATATCGTTGCGATGATATGTTCATAACACGAATCGATCGTATCTGCGCAATCTACCGAAAGTGATTTATCGCGATAACACCGAAAACACCCATGCCAAAAACATCTATAAAATTGGAGTACATGATATCACGTTATTCTGTTTTCCTCCGATTCGTAGTATTCGTCGACAACCGTGCCAAGCGATATTCCCGCGATCACTCTAGATACATCAGGCATGTCAAACTCGTTTTACATTACGGGCCACATGATCTATTTTGTATTAAGCTGAGAGCCGCATGTTTTCAATGTTCCAAGAATAAATAAAATACGATTTTTAAGATTATTATATTTAGTATATTTAATGTATATTATACACATTCGTTTTATATTTATATCTTATGTTACTTTTTAAATTAAAAATATTTTACGATTTTTTAAATAAAAACTATAATAAAAAATAAACAAAATCACAATTTAATATTATTTTTTAGAAGATATTTGACAAAGTCGTTTTTCACAAAGCAATTTTTTTGAAAAAATTTTCAAGAAGTCTCGGCGGGCCGCAGTTTTTTTGTTGGCGGGCCGCGTGTTTGACATGCCTGCTACATAGATAATGTGATGACTGACTGAGCTTCGTCCACACTAGCCATTGTAGAGCTTTGCAAGATTAAGATGAATATTTACGCATCAGTATCCGTCCGCAGGAATAATATACTATTTACTATTAAATCTGGTTGGCACGATCAGATTTATATGTGAACCTACCATACTGTTTCTTCCATGTACCTCTTTTTGACACAGGAAATTTTTTCTAAATACTCTCATATAGACGATAGTAGTACATTTCTCGAACAGACAGACGTTTCCACCCTCCAGGAAAATTTTTCTAAAAGACATGCACGCTTATCTAAGAATATCTACGTCGTTATTGCAGTAATATAATATCTTGCGTTGAAAATCAAACACGTAGGTCGCATGAGTTATCTCGTTATACCACGCTGGAAATTTTTCATCTTTTGTCTGCATAGAATCAGGCGATTAATAATGTATCTCAAATAGTGTTCCGACATAGGTTTGGTTATTAACAATATTAAATAATTGAGGAAACGCACCTTTTGATGTATCTGGCAAAGGAATAGATATCAGGATAGGAAGCATGTGGCAAAGATGATTTAAAGGCAAGAGAAAACGACACACAGTGCAATACACATATTGCATTTGTGTTGTTGTTTATTTATATATATTAATATTAATATTTTTATATATTAATCGTCTGCTTCTTGTTGCGAAACCGTATAATTTCACAAACGCTCCGTTTGCGATTTTCCATCATATGACTTTTTAGCGCAATGACGCTTTAAGCACTCGATTAAAAAATTCACGCCTACAATTCTTGCACGTAACAAGTTCCACGTTAGATTGTTCACACGACGGCATTCCGTTACACCGCGAACATTTATTGGAGCAACGATTCTCTTCTCTATCGGAAACGACAACTTGTATTGCACGGTACGCAATACTCTCTTTCACCTGCGACATTTTAAAATTACATCATAATGTTTGATACCTGAGCGATATAATACATTTAATGGCGAAATTGCTTCGCGGTGTAGAGTGGATAGAAATTCGTTTCCGTCGAACAATGATTTACCACCCCGACCAAAAATATCAGTATTTTAAATATTTATATTATCCACAGCAAGATATTGCTGAAAGCGTTTAATTTCAGAAATTTTCCTCCTTTCCTTTCTGGAATCGTAACATTGGCATTCTTTACGAGTTGCTAATCCACGTTGTAACACAGAGTTTTGCCTTCTCACAGTGTTCTATTTTTCATATAATTCTCCCACACGTATATTGCCACATTTATTGTAAATATGCACCGCTACAATTGCACGTGGGAGACACAAATTATCTGAGATTAGAAATAAATCTTTGTAAGCTCACTAGTGTTTATGACCGTGCCCCGCATGGAGATTCTCTAAACACGCGAATGCTAAACTCATAGGCTACATTAAGACCCCCTCTCTTCCAAACTCTCTGCTGAACTTATAAGTTTCCAAATGTCTTCGTGAGACAAATCGCGTGACGGCCGAAACGATCTACCAGCGGGACCGTGTGATAAATTCCTGAAATCGAAAGAAAATCCGACATAATCATTCGCTTCGCACAAATGTATTGCGTACGCATGTAGTTCGTGAAATGCGTTTTCTATCCACTCGTAAACATTTACACTCTTAAAAACCGAACGTAAATTAGTTCCTCTTCCCATTATTCCAAAATTTTTTAATCTGCGTGTTTTTAAAATATTTCTAAAATTTAATCCTACTTGTTTGTTGTTTTGATCAGCTTCTTTTATTCTCTCTTGCGTTTCCTCTTACCAGTAGTATGGTGGCCATTATGTGGCGTCAAAACAAATCCCCACCATCCACCCACTGGCGACATGGCGACATTGGCGTGAGTACACACATCTTTAATTGGCTTGTCACATAGTGGCCAATGTTCTAATTTGGAGGAGAGAAGAATGTCTGGAAGAAAAAGATGTCTTTGTTTAGATTGGCTTACTATATGTATAATAGATCTTTGTTTTAATTGGCTTGTTATATAGTAGACAGTGTGGAGATTGGCGCGGTCTTTTAAAAAGAGGAAGGTAGAGGGGTAAAAATGCGCGTGGACAAGGCCCGACAAAATGGCTGTCACCGGGAGAGAGCCTCCATAATGACTACAAATGTCAAAATGGCGTCCGCATCATGACGCGACAAAGGTTTGCAGCAAGCGAACTCCAACAAAAGACGGTGGTGGCGGGTATTTATGATACCCCCTACCACCGTCTTTTGCTGGATAACAAAAGTCAAGGCATGTGAATTGTGACCTGGCCTGGAGGGGGACACTGCTTTCCTAAATTATAGAAAAAAGAGAGAAGAGATGGAAGAAATCACGGATTGCTCCGCTATCGCGGGAAATCCAAAGTGATTTCAAGAGAGAGAGAGGAGATGGAAGAAATCACGGATTGCTCCGCTATCGCGGGAAATCCAGAGTGATTTCGAGAGATAAGGAGATGAAAGAAATCACGGATTGCTCCGCTATCGCGGGAAATCCAGAGTGATTTCAAGAGAGAGAGAGAGAGAGAGAGAGAGAGAGAGAGAGAGAGAGAGAGAGAGAGGAGTAAGGGTGGAGGGAGAGAAGATAGTTTTCAGAGTTAGAAGTAAACAAGAATAATAAATTAATAAATCAACAAGGAAAACAAAGATAATTTAATTTAAGTCCCAGAATTATTTTTAAATATAAGGGTGTAGATGTAGTACTCTTGATAAACTTACTTCTTATGGGGTGCGCTGATAGAATATTCAAAAAATCAGGTTGCGTCACTATTAGTCACTATTAGTCACTGTCTCTCAGTGTCGCACTAAGTTCTCACACACACTAAACGAGCATCAATGTTCGAAGATGACGTCTAAGTTCGTGCGAGACCGAGTTTCAAAAAGATCGAGTGTGTAAAAACTGAGCTTGCTCGAAGGTTCGAGGTAAAAATGTGTTCTCTCGAGGGATGTCGCGGGTATATCAACCTTCTTGCTCCTCCTCTCCAGTGGTTTATTAACATTTCCTGACGAATAGGAAATTTTTCAATGGCGCCCTTCGGGTCCCGGAGGCGTCTTTTTTAATTTTACAATTACTACGATTGGTTAGGGCTTTTGTTTAGAACTCTAGGTTTCGACCAATGGAGAATTTGTTGTTGTCAAGTGAGGTTGATATTTTTATTATTACCCTCTCGAGTTTATCTCAGGCAGATATCGCGTAACGACGATCTGTCAGGCGAGAACTGTTTAGGTTCGGTTATCATTGTTAGTCTCTCTTCTAAATTTTTATTAGTTTTCGAGTGTTGGTTTCGAGTAGAGAACTGTCGACTATAGCTGAACTTCTTAGAATAATGAGTTATAGTTTGAATTTTATGAGTTGATCTGTTTGCTTCTCAAGTTCTGTATTTATTCTTTACTTTTACGATGGAACTGTCTCGGAATATGTTTGCCTCGCCTGTCGGATCGTCGGTTTATCTGCGCGTCTGCGATATTTAAAATATCGCCTTACGTTCTCCGTAAGAAGAGAATCGTGGAGTCCACAGAACGTAACGATTCTTTACTATTATTATTAGGCTATCTCGGCTTATGTTTTCTTCGCCTATCAGTTCGTAGTTTATTTGTGCATCTACGATATTTCGAATATCGCCTTGCGTTCTCCGAAAGAAAAGAATCGTGGAGTCCACAGGACGTAACAATATATATATACATATATACAGGCTCCGTAACCGACAGTACTCGCGTCGCAGAATCCGTGTAATTAGACATCGCTATATTCTTTTATTAATAATCTACGATCAAATGTGACCCGGCGCATCACGTCCAGCTGTCCAACAAACTTTGTCCATTCAGTAAAAATACTTTGGGGAACTGATTCGTCCCACTGTACTCCGCATCACCAGATTTTTTGCATTAATTGTTTAGCATAGAAAACTACTGGATCCATCAACCCTATAGGATCGAAAATTTTCGCGATCTCTGATAAGATCTTTCGTTTTGTTAACTGTAATTTTAATCAGCTCTCTGCGCGGAATAGTATATCATATCGTCGCGTGAACTCCACGAAATGCCTAATGTTTTCAAAGATCGATCATCATTCAACACTAAGTTCATATGTAGCGTGTTGTCGTCTAAATCATCGATTACGCGTAAGTCGTTGGATGCCCATTGTCTTATGGTGAACCCACCCCGCTTTAATAACGCGATGATTTCGTCTCTAACTTTTCGGACTTCTTCGACAGTATCAGCGCCTGACAATAAGTCATCGACGTATAAATGATTTTTGAGAACTTGAGCTGCTCTCGAATACGTTTGTATTTCGTCGTCCGCGAGTTTTTGTACAGTACGAATCGCCAAAAACGGTAAGAAGGAAACGCCAAAAGTGAGGGTGCTTAATTGAAACGTTTTTATTTCTCCATTTTCTCGCCACAGAATTCGTTGATATCGCCGATCTTCTTTGTGTAACAGTACTTGGCGATACATTTTCTCAATGTCTGCCGAAATAACATAATTATATGTCCGGAATCGTATCAAGTGCGAAAGTAATTTGTCTTGGATTGTAGGTCCGATCATTAAAATGTCATTTAGAGATAGGCCGTTGCTCGATTTCGCGGATGTATCGAAAACTACGCGGATTTTAGTGATATTACTCGCTTCCTTGATTACAGCGTCTTGGGGCATGTAAAAACCGTCATCTTTGGGATTTTCTATCAACGACATATGTCCTAGTTTTTATATTTCTCTATGACGCGCGTATATTCTGCCTTCAGAGTTGCAACTCCCCTAAATTTTCGCTTTAACGATAGTAGGCGCTTGAGCGCTATGGTTCGCGATTGATTGAGATGTATGTTCGAGTCGCGAAACGGCAATCGAACCACGTATCGCCCGTTACTGTCTCGAGAAACGTTTTTGGTGAAGTGTGCTTCGCACCGGACTTCTTCCTCTGATTTCGATTTGACGGTCTAGATTTCTTCTATCGTCCAAAATTTATTCAACTGATCTTCTAAACTCGTTAAATAGCTTGACGCGGTTTTTTCTCGCATTCGAGGGGATGTACTGCCGGAAACTACCCAACCTAGCCTCGTTTTTTGTAAATATAAATCATAATTCTGGTGTGATAAGTTAATCTGACCAACAGAGAACATCGATAATGTTGCTCCCGAACCGATAAGTAAATCAATGGAGCGCGGTATATGAAATTGTGGATCCGCTAATCTAATATTTAAAGGTATTTTAATTGAATTTCTCGGGAAAACTTCGGATGGTATTGATTCCGCGATAGTCGGAATAGTAAGATACGTCAATTCTTTAGAAAAGCTATCTTGCACAGACCGTACGGTAATCTGTACTATGCTCTTTGATATAGTACTCGTGGCGTTAATCGCATTAATCGATAACGAGTGTGCGATCGGGAGTACGCCTAATTGCTGGAACAACCGTATTGCTGGAAAGAAAACATTAAGGATAAAAAAAATTGTTATCCTAAAATCTAATATTACAGTTAACGATTTACGTACCTAGATGTTCCTGCCGGACTTCTCTTTTCTCTTGAATCTTTCACGCGTCCATCAATTTATACCGAATAACTTTTTGTCTCCTCTTATCAAAAGATAATTATCTCTGTATTTCGCCGCTATTTGTCTTTGTTCAATGAAAATTCTTTCGGCACTTTTTTCGTCTCATCTTTTGTACTTTGCCAATAATATTTGTAGTAAAGTGTGGGCTTACAGCGATAGGAAATGCAGGCAATAGTTATGATAAAAATAGTTTATTAAAAAAACAAAATTATATTAAGTAAGACAAGATATTGAAATGAAGCACGGTTACAATGACGAGTGCTTGAGTCGATCGTCTTGTTCGTTCTCTCGCTTATATACTGACCACCTATTCTACTTAAAAGAAAGATTTTCCCACTGACCATCATTGTCAGAGGAATCGATTCTGATCCGCTTGGCTTCCAGATGGGAGCCAGCCGTTACGCAAAAATAAAAGAAACGTTGCTGCACATAAAATAAAGTCTAGATGCAAAAACTGTCATCATAAAATAAGATCTAAAACGAGACCCTAAGAATAAAAGATTTTCCGATTCTACATATTTATCGGTCGCTCGCTTATCTACGGCCGTTTTGTTTGGCACGTTTTCACTTTTATTATGTACATACATGTCGTAATTTATTATTTCCTCTTTTATTTTTTCTAACGACAAACTACGTTCTGATCGTAGGAAAAAAATTGTGGAGTTCACCGGATGTAACAATGTTATTATCCTTTAGCCCGAAAGTCTTTGGCAACTTCGAGGAACGCATCGGCATATAATTTATATTATAGACAAACTTCGCATGTTCAACCATTAATACGATAATAATAAGATAAATAATCTTTGTTCCATTTAAAATTACTTTCGATTTTAGATTAATTCGATTTTCAACAATATATTTCAAAATTAATTAAGCGTCGATCGCTTTATGAGCTATGCAAATAATTTGAAACATTTTGTCGTTCGCGTTGCAAATTCAACAAATTGTTTCACAGGATTATGACGAAACACAAAATCGCGCATACATCAACGACAACGCACAAACATTTCGTTTACCTCCGCGCACGCTTCGCAAATTTTTGTTGTACCACGCAAATGATCAGAACATATTTTTTCACGTTTGACGTAACTTTAAATGTCTCATCTTGCCGCGTTTCAAAATCATAGAATACAAATGCAACGCGTCCCTTTCCGCGAGTGTATGCGCGTTTCGTCTCTTTGTTGATAAATTGAATGATTGTTCTCTATCGTTATTGATGTCCTCAACGTCGATGGTAATGATTCAAAGCTAAAAGTACCATTATCACGAAGAGGTTGCATATGACACAAATGATTATTATCCATTTGAGTGCAGTAAAATTTGCAAAAAGAAACGCCGCATTTGTGTTCACCTGACTTCACGATGAGACCGTAGGTTTCGTAAAATTGTACGACACTACTATATTAGTGCATAATTTATCATTGTATGATTTTACCGTCACAATGACGTTCAAAGCACTCCGTGACTCCGTGAAAAATATGATTACACGCAACACATTAAATTATTTCTGCATTGCGGACTGATTACACGGCACAGCGAAACAACGCGTACACTTATTTGAGTATGGGTGACTATTTTGATAGTCTTTAGAACACGGTTCGCAATAACTACGATATCGCGAGGCAGCTTTTAAATTCAAAATCAGGTTATAATGACGCGAACCCTCATAATACATTATATTTATAAGTTTTGTTTTATTAGTGGTTTGCCGCCGCGAGTGAAAGTATTAAAATCGTAAACGACAATTGCGATATTCTCGTAAGATAAATGACGCTGTAAGAGGTCGATTTCACGAATTCCACAACCCTCATCAGATATCGCGACACCGGCATTCCTTGTTAACTGTAACTAAGCTAACTCGCGTTGTAACGCAGAGTGCTGGTAAGTTAACGGAAATCCACTTTTCATGCAACTTCCCCGTACGCAAGTTACCGCGTTCACAATAAATTCTCGCTGTTACGAGAGAGCGTGATAAACATAAATTATCATTATTACGAATTACTAAAATCGAGCGCTTCGCAACGTCTTTGGGTGTTAATTCAATACCGCGAACTATAGCTACAGCAACGTTAAAAACGCGTATATTAAAATGCTGTGCGATACCAATATTCTTCCGACATTCTGCGCTAGCAAATTCCCCCACGAGATGCCAAATATCGTTAAGTCGCGAACCAGACGAAACGATAAACTAGTCGGCCAGTGCGATAAATCCGATGAATGAAAAGCTAATCCAACATAATTTCTCGGTTCGCACAATTGTACAGCATATTCACAAATTTTGCGGAATGCATTTTCTAATGCATGATAAAAATCCGCACTTACAAGTAGGACTATTAATTTTGTTCGAAGTTTGATAACTTCGAAGCTTCGAAGGTTCGAATGATTTCGAAGGAACGAAGGAATCTTCGAAGGTACGAATTTTCGAAGGATCGAAGCTTCGAAACTTCGAAGGAACGAAGGAATCTTCGAAGGTTGAAAGATTCGAAGTTTCCAAAAATGTGTTAAATTGTAAACTACATTTATGCCCTATTTTTTTAGTTATAGCCATGTACACTTTGGTTTTCTCAAATTTTCATTAAACAATGGCTAAAATAGTTGAAAATTTTTATTTTAAATAATTGGTGTCCCCCTAAATAAAAAGATTTCAAAATTATTTATTTTTATTTACTATGTAGGTTTAGAAAATAATAAAAAACTTTTCGAACCAAAACAATTATCATTTAATAACAAAATCGAAGACAAAGTTAACAATGTATATTATATTTCGTATATACGTATGCAAAACATTAATAATTAAATATTTATTCTGAAAAATGTAAATATATTATTGTAAATATTTTCTATTTTGAAAAACAAATACATACATGCTTAGCAACGTTAGACAACGTTGCGCGTTGTCCTTATAACAGTTATAACCAAACTTCATAAAGCAATAGACGTGTCTATACGTTCTACGACTAGGATACATTTTATATAATTCTGGATTCTACGATAAATAAAGGTACGTGGATTCTTCGTCAATTTATTTGACATCAAACATTTATTTGACTTCAAAAGTGATTTATTTGATTGTATATTAAATATATTTTTTAATCGGTTTTTGTTACCAAATATTTTAGGAAAAAACATGAAAAGGAGTTGGGTATTGGCACATTGTGATAAAGCTGCAGATGCAAAATCGGCGACGTGCCTAATTTGCGATTCGGTGCTGCAAACTCACGGATCTACCTCAACATCGAACATTTAATGAATGTTCATTCAATTAGACGTCCATCAATCGAAGCGACAAAACGCACGATTACAATATAGAGTAAATAAAAAATATTTTTGATTTTTCGTCAATAATTAATTAAAAACAAATTGTGTGGCAACTCAACTGGCAAAACATTTTATTATAATAAATATTACTACGTTTTGACCATATGGATTGTGGTCCTTTTCAAGTACAAAGTACAAAGTCGTATAGAAATAGAAACGTAGAAATATTTATTATAATCAAGCGTTTTGTCAGTTGAGTCGCTACACAATTTGTTTGAAATTGTTAACTTATTTATTTATTTTTATTTTTTGTTTTCTTATTGTTTTTCTGTGAAATTGTTAATTTCCAATTTTTCACAAATTTTTTAAATCGAAATATTTTTAATTTCACTTTTTTAAGAGCAACGTAATATTCAGCAAATTCTTCTATGGTTTCTAGATTAGTACATCAGAAATCAGATATCTCTCAAACAACGGATAGTACAGAAGATTCGCAGCTAGAAGAATGTTCTGAAGAAAACAACAATATATTAACAATACCAATAAAACGAACTCGTATAGCGTCAGCTCGCTCAAAAAAATTAGGATCAATTAGTAAAGAACGTAGTGAGAGGATAACACAAGCTGTGACGAAATTGATTGCATGCAGTCGATTACCGTATAGTTTTGTTTCTAGTTCTTCCTTCAAAGATTTTATGAAGGAAATAGAACCAACTATATCTGTCCATGCAGCCAAACAATAATTCGTCGACTACGCGTTTTGGAAGACGAAATAAAAATAAAAATGCAACGAATGTTCGTCGAAGTGCAGTATATTTATATAGACACGGATTGCTGGACCTCAAGATCACAAGAAGGATATATAAGCGTTAACGCTCATATAATTGATGATAATTGGATACCGTATATTTTTACTCTTTGTATAGAAGAGTTTGAAGAACGCCACAATGCTGAAAATCTGGCCGACAGATTATACAATGTGATGGTCCAGTTTGGAATCGACGAGAAAATAGTTGCCATCACAAACGATAACGCAAGCAATATCGTGAAAGCTGTGCAGATGATGCATAATATCCCGAACGACATAACTTGTGCTGCTCACAAAATTCATTTAGCAGTGCAACATGCACTTCAAGAAGGAAACGTATCTGATACATTAAATAAGGCAACTAAAATTGTTTCTCATTTCCGGCATTCTACAGTAGCTTCCAAAAGTCTTGAGCAAAAACAAGAACAACTTGGCTTACCAAAATTAAAACTAATACAAAGCGTATGTACTCGTTGGAATACAGATCTACAGATGGCTGAAAGGCTCATTGGAAATCGCAATGTTATAATGAATGTTCTTGCAGATAGATCCGTCACAAGTCAAAAACAGGCACAAACTCTGGAAATTTTTGAAAGAGACTGGAATGTATTAGAGGCTCTGGTGGAGGTTTTGAAACCTTTAGAAGTCGCGACCGCAATTCTATCAGCAGGAACACTTTCTATTGTGAATCCAGTTATCCGCACTTTAATTGATAATCACCTCAGCAATGCTTTGAATAAATATGAAAAAGACGAGAATATTTCTTCTGTGATTGAAAATTTATCGATGCAGCTACCGGATCGCTTTTTTTCGGAAAAATATTCAGACTTAACACATTTAGCTGGAAAAGCTTCTTTCCTCGATCCACGATTTAAAATGTTGCAATTTGAGACGTCTGTAGCAAGAAACAGATGAAATTGTGCAATTGGATTTTCTTTTTAAACGTACTGACGAGAGCCAGCTTTCATCAGCAGCTCAACAATATAAAACATATCTAGCTCAACCAGAAATTGACATGAATTTGGACCCACTTAAATGGTGGAAATCCCACGAAAATAGATTTCCGCTTGTAGCACAGTTGGCTAAAAAATATCTGTGCATTCCTGCCACTTCCGTAGCTTCCGAAAGAACTTTTTCAACGGCAGAAAGCATTGTCACACCAAAAAGAAGTTGCTTGGCCACTAAAAATGTTGCAGCAAATGTATTTGTTTTTCAGAATAGAAAATATTTACAATAATATATTTACATTTTTCAGAATAAATATTTTTATTATTTATGTTTGCATACGTACGAAATATAATATACATTATTAATTTTGTCTTCGATTTTTTTAATAAATGATAATTATTTTGGCTCGAAAGGTTTTTTATTATTCTCTAAACCTACATAGTAAATAAAAATAAATAATTTTGAATTGATTTTTAATTTGCGGAAAGGGACACCATTTATTTAAAATAAAAATTTTCAACTATTTTAGCCATTGTTTAACGAAAATTTGAGAAAACCAAAGTGTACATGGCTATAACTAAAAAAATAGGGCATAAATGTGATAGTTTACAATTTAACACATTTTTGGAAATTTCGAACCTTCGAACCTTCAAAGATTCCTTCGTACCTTCGAAGATTCCTTCGTTCCTTCGAAGTCTTTCGAAGCTTCGAAGCTTCGATCCTTCGAAAAAATAACAGTACTACTTACAAGTGCTTGTATTACGAAACTCGATTCTTTCCTGTTTATCGCGAAATATTTAAATCGTCGCATATTTTCCGTTACTAAAATAATATGTTTAAAATTATAATCACCGACCTGTTGTTGTTGCAGCTGCTGACGGTGAGGTTGTTCCTCATCCTCCTTTCTTTCCGTGGCTCTCTTGAGTTATCGAATTATTTTCGGCTTCCTCCTCCTTCTCCTTTTCATTATTCGCCTCTTCTTCCGCGGTTTTTTCAACGTTATCGGAATGCGTCGAAATTTGTTTCACTTTTTCATTTCGTCGCCGCCATCGGCTGTCCCCCGCCTGCACTGACGAAATAGAAAGAAAAATTAAAATATAAATAAAAATGAAAGTTACATTGCTAGTGCTTTTTCCTTCACTAAATGTTCGGATTTAATCTCTGAGCTTACATTTATGTTAAGACGTCCTGGCTTGACGAACACTTTTTCCCTCTTCTTCTTTATTGCTCTTATTATTCTAAAGCTGGTGAATACCGAACGTTATTCGGAAGAAATAATAGTGAAATTCTACGATAGAATTATTTAATTTAGATTAAATTCGAACATTAAATTCAAATATTAATATTTAAAGACTAAATTTTCGATACTTCTTACTACCTTCCTACTTACCTTTTCCCTCTACGAGGGGCCCATATCCATTGTCCCATCCCTCTTTCTCTTCTCGCTCTCGCTCACGTGCCTCTCTAGAAACAAAATGTTTCTAATGTTACGGGGATGGATGTTATGTGGTTTTGTTTTCGTTTCTTTTCTTATTTCTTTTTTAATTTAATTCCAAACAGACAGAATTGGGTGCTTATTGACATTAAATAAAAAAAAAAAAAAACAAAACAAAAAAACAAAAAAAAACAAGATCACGTAAGATCACTCCCCGAAAAAATAGGAAAATTTTGGTACCGGTTTCACGAAAATCGGTTCATAAATGTGAAAGTAAATCGCGGTCAGACAGACAGACACAGAGGAAGGAAATTATATATATAGATTTATAAAAGGGAGTAGACTGCTTCTCTTTAAAAAAAGAAGAGTCGTCCTATAAAATAGTATGTGAGAACTAAAGAAATCGATAACGCCATCGAGATGAAATTGAAACAAAGAAATATGATAAAATAACTCAAGGGTAAAGACAACTCTTAGTAAAACAAGGAAAACTTACTCTTCATTACATTTTAATTGTCTGTTAAGTACTATAACAATAATTTCATTTCCCGCTGATAGCGTTCATCTTGAGATCCATCCTAATATTCCACTTTCCCATAAACCCTCATATTGTATTCTCATTCCGACTCCCCAACTCTCTAGGCTCCCCAGAGACATGCTAGACAAATTCCTCCTTGACAGATTCAGGAGGATATGGTTCCCCCCCGAATAATTTGTGGACGCCAAAAACGTCATCCAACCACGATTAATATAAGTATGCCTGTTCCCGGGCTTCCTCCGACCCCCTACAGTTTATCTAATTCCTGGCGATCACCATCGAAAATTTCGCATTTCTTGTATTTGTCGAAGATTTAGGAATCCATCGATTTTGATGTTGTCTTCTGAAAATTAACAAAACGCATTGCTTTAATTTTACGAATAGAAGGATATACTTGACCGTTTTCTACTATATGACCAAGAAATTCTACTTTACTCTGTAAAAAACTCTGTAAAAAACGGTTTTTGAGACCATTTCAAGATTTCGAATTCTCATATCTCTATCTGTAGAAGGTATTATTAAATCATCTAAGTAAGTCAGCACTATTTTATTGTATATTTCATCTCGAAAAATTGCATTAATAAATTGCGTTGAAAAACTGAGGATGAATTACAAAGACCGAAGGGTACTTTTAAAAATTCAAAGTAACCATCAGGAACGATAAGTGCTGTATACTTTTGGCTGTTTTCAGCTATTGAAACATGAAAGAATCCGTTTTTCAGATCTAAGATACTAAAGAATTTTGCGTTTTGTAAAAGATCAAGTTGGTCCTCTATAAGTGAAAGCGGATATCTATCTCGTACAATATTTTTGTTTAATTATCGATAATCGACACATAATCTAGTACTTCCATCCTTTTTTTTTGCAACTAATACTACAGGACTCGCGTAATCGGAGAAGGAAGGTTGCGTGATACCGTCTCGAATCCACTCGCTTACATGCTCATTAACTTTTTCTCTCTCTTTCGGTGACAAATGCTGAGCTGTTTAATATACCGGGATTTCATCTTTTAAAACAATGGTCATTTTAACGTTTATTTCTTGCATGGACGATAATTATTAACAATGTTTTCAAGAGTTAATCGGTGTTTTTTTCTGGAATGTGCGTCACGTCTATTTTGTTAGTTTTCTCGTGCTCTAGATCTATTTGAAATGTTTCAAATTCAGACAATTCGTCATTATTCGTTGTATTTCTTTAACTGGATTAATTGCTATATCTCTGCTCTTTATACGCAACTCGACCGTATTTAACAAAACGGTTTCAATAAGAAATTTAGTATAGTATACGAATGTCCGTCTACTGTTAATTCCGCGAAAAACTTTCCGAGCATTACATTATCATTCGACCCTATACCGCGAAAACGAGTTTCTTTATAGTTTAACGAAGGAGACCCTAATTTAACGTATTGATCCGCGCGCATCAAACATAAATCACTCCCTATATCAATTAACGCAACGATTTTATGTCTATTAACAACTTCTTTAACACATTTCGTCGTAATTACCTGTGTCGCCGTGCAGTTTTCTTTTGCATCTTATTTTTTTAAACATTTTGTCACAATATGTTTGTTCTTTTTAGCTGCACTGGTGCACTGGTGCACACTGGTGCAATAAGTTAAAATGAGACAAATATATTTTGTTTCACTCTAACTTATTGCACTAGTTCATCAGTGCAGCTAAAAAGAACAAACCTAATGTGTCTACTGTTCCAATTAATCTTATGAATCCAATTAATCTTAAGCAAATATGGTTGACAAATATCTGATTTATTTAATCCTAATCGTAAACTATAAAGTGCTCGTCCTATTTAATCTTAGAAAATATGACAATTGATACGATAAGGTGCATCCTTAGCTTCTTCTAATCTTACTGATATAATTACGACAAATAGTTAATTATATATATATACGAAGTTAAATCATAAGAATATATATATTAACTATAAATAATACCTATTTAAATAGCAATGCAATAAAGAGCTTCTCGGGACTTTCTTTTAATCCTAAGAACATATGTATATTATACGAAATAAAATAACAGTTTCTCGATTAAGCTTAACTTTAATATATACTTAAAAATACATTCAATGATAATAATTATTTTAAATGATTAAAAGTATATATATGTTTACGATCGCGCACGCTCTTCGGAATTAACTGAATCAATGACGCTGTCAAGGCAGTTCTGAAACAATGCATAAAAATAATATGATGTCAAAGAAATGAAATAAATCCAAAGCAAAACAAAGTAAAAGAAACTTTACTTACCTAATTCTTATTCCTATAGAATCCCGCTTTGCGTAAGACTTCTTCACGGTACTCCGCGTCGTCAAAATCATCTTTAGTATCGTATCCCGCGTCCTCGCACCTCCTCACCGGTGCCGCGAAATCAATCATCCTCTGCACCCTTCTCTCAGCACGTAGCCTGCTCATCTTCATTACGTTCCCCCATAAGCATACTCTCCACGGTGGCCCATAGTCCCAGTCGTCCTCTAGCAAACAAATAAAGGTTACATACATCGAACTATATCAATTATATATTAACCCACCGCGTCATAAAATTTAAAAGAACTTACTGAGCATCTCATCAGTGATCAGAAATCTCTCTCTGAACAACCTCTCCTCCTCGCTCCATTCCTCAAATAATTTATTTAGGGAGAAAATATCATCCCCTTCCTCCTCCAGGAAAGCCTCCCAGCGCCGTCTCTCTTCGGCTCTCTCTCGCCGATCTTCCTGATCCTTCTTCATGTTCTGATACACCATAGGAATGACGCTGGGCTGAGAAAAAAAACCCTTAATTATTATATTTTCCTATCTCGATCACCTCGTTCCAAATTACTAAACAAATATCAAATATCACTAATGTCAGAAGTAATAGCATTAATAATAAATCAGATTCATACACATTCATGAACAACTTACGTTTTCTTTATTAAAATCCATCACCAAAATCATCGGTAGTCGCTTGATTACTACCCTCGTTTTCGAACGCGGGACTTCGATTTCCATTATAAACCTTTTTTTCACGACACTCTTGCCACTGCAAAAACTAAAATGCGACTGTGCGATTCTTTTTCGTTGATCTGCACGTGGAAAACCATTTCCTTTTTCCTCCCATTTCCCCTCTACTCACATACACTTTTACCTATGACATGTTTACGACTTTACACGCCCTTTCTAACTCTTCCCCAAAGACAAACACAACCTTTCCATGCGAAAGTTACACATATGGATGCAATATCAGACCCGCGCGGCTTGACGGCCCTGATCCCAAGAATTAGCGAACTACGAAAGCGTCCTCGAAAAAAATAACAAAAAAAGAGAAGAGAATTTTTTTTATTTTTAACATTAAGCATCTATGTAAGTTAATATCGTATATATTCCTCGCTACGATAAGCTTCACCCTAAACAATTAACATCTACGCATTGGTTCTAACTGATCTAATTAAAGTAATTTTAATGAAATATATATATCTTAATTATAGAACGTACATATATACCCAAGTACAATTCTTATATCCTACTCAGTTGCAAAATAAAGTTATAATACATATAGCATATATATAAAAAAAAAGAGAAAAAAAAATAATTTACATATTCATAATTTTAGAATAAAACGTGCATATAATCTATTATAATTCCATACCTTACTCGGTGACAAAAGGATACCTTATATACTTTATATATATATATATATATATATATACATATAAAGAAAAAGAAAACCCAAAAAGCACACAACAAAAAACAATATATATATATACGTATTTAGAATAAGAATATATATATAGAATATGAATATATATATCTTATATAATAATATATAATAATTAGAATAAGAATATATATATATTCAATTATAATCATATATATATATATATATATATATATCCTACTTGATTACAAAGCTATATGAATACAAATATACACATATAACCATAAATTTAAGGCAATATCACATATTGCGCGATTCTCGTTCTCGTTAATCCGATTCACGCTCTTATTGGATTCGATTGTGGCGGACAACACCTGAATATTACTTCGGTATCGTTGCTCGATGTTGGAGAATGCAATCTTGATATACGGAAACCCAATTCAACCGACGTCTACATGCAACTCTTACAACTCTCGGACTACAATCATGCAGAAGTCATCCAGTGCAAGGTGGAAATATCACGGACAATTTATCACTGCGGAATGCACTCGCATGTCTCCGTAGTCCATAACGGAAAGGCAGATTATATCCACGAAACCGGATATACAATGTGCCGAAGGGCATTCCAAGATGGAACATTCTCTCTCGGAGATGGCAATATCATTCACGGACTAAGAGCTAATCAGTAGTTCGTAGGGATGGCAATATCATTCACGGACTAAGAGCTAATCAGTACGTGTTACGTCCGGCTAAGGTGAGACTACTTATCATAGTCTCACCTTAGCCGGACGCACTAATAACGACGGAACCTGCAAAGGCACTCAGTACTCCGACCCTTACGGAACCTGGGACAACGTCGTTGTTCAAGCCGTCGTCAAGATCTTCTTGAGCACATCGCACGTTCCCGTACAATTAAACTCCGGAAAAATAATATTAAAATCCGGAACCATTTGTCTCTTGAGCGAAGGATTTTGCATCGATTCAGAAAACGGATACTCGTATTGGAAACCCGTGCCAACATCTGCTTGCAATTTCCATCAATATGACGTTCTTCATGAGGGTTTAGCAACTAAAATTACAGATAATTCAACTAACCCTCTTTCTCCGAATATTTATAGTCTGACTACGCGGGACGTCACGTTCGCACTTACAAAAACAAAAGAACAACCCTTGTGTGGTGTTCGGGGCGCAGTCGCGGCGTGAAATTCGCGAGAAATAATTATCGCGGTCCACGTGCTCGGACTATCGCGCTGAACAACGTCGTATTTCGGAAAACTTTTCCGGGGATACCCACGACGAAGGGTGTTCCGCCAAGATTACACGCAACGGTTCAATTTCTTGCGGATGGGAGGGTGTCGCCTTAGGATTCGTACGAGGGAGTTGCAAATGTTACACAGGAGTATGGGGATATTATCGAATATAATCCTGAAAACGTTCGAGGGAATCATCGACGGAGTGGAAAATTGTAATCATGATGTTACCATCGGTGTCGATACGAAAGGTTTCTTCGCCGTTGATGTACCGTAGGTAAGCTATCTGACAACGGTAACAGTGGAATTGAGGGTCGCGAGTTACCGACAGTCGATGGAAGTTACACACCGAGCAAATTATTCCGGTCGGTAAGTTACCGATTACGAGCAAATGTTTAGCAATGTTCAACCATTCGTTTCGAGCAATACCGCGTAAGCGCATATGGCAGTCTACGCAAAGGGCGGCATTTGTTTCTTTATTAATAAACCCGATTGATATTTGGCAGTAAGGGGTTCCTTGTTCAGTAGGCTCTTCTTCCTCTTCGGGAAGAGGCAAGATGTGCGGGGCGGTAAGGTACCGAGGCCTTATTGGGCACATGGGTGAATTATTTAAATAAATGGAATTAAATAAATGAATAAAACGTTCACGTTATTTTATTCGGAATTCTAGAGTATTCGTTGAGTGTGCTACGTTAGCTTAGTTTGCAAAAGAGAAATCGTCGAGACCCCTTTTTTTTATCAAGGGTCAGTTTTATGACTCTAGGCAAAAAAACAGAGTTTCACTTTTATGGCCCTTGGAAAATTGAGTTTTCCAAGAGTCTTTACGAATATTCTAGAGGCCACGTGTAAAGATATATTTCATAATTCGTAGAAAATATTAATTTAAAAGATGTTTAAAGAATAATTATACACGCATGTATGTGTTTTAAAGTACTTCGATAATTTGACTATTCGTGACGGCAAATAGTCTTATCCTTTAGTACTAGAATCTTAACGTTGAGTTTTATTATTTATTTCAATTGTTTATAATAGTTGAGACTTACCTTAGTCGATCTCTAGGGGGTGGACAGTGGTTCCCCAATGCTCTGGAGTAGGCGCGTCATAGTGGATGTGCAGGATGTCCGCCCTGATTTGCAAGTACCGGGTGCGACGAGGATCGTTGTCCGGGATGTCGTGTCTCGGAATACGAGGGTTCTCGATTTCGATTGGAGTCAATTGCGCTGGCCACTTCCTCAGGTTAACATCTTTATTATTAACAGCGAACGGCGCGGTTCCGTCAAATAGGTTGTCGTATTCTGAGTCGTTATGATAGTAGGTGCCGATAAGATTTGAATATTCACTTGATGATGCCGGATAGTAGAGTCGCGCGATTAAACGGCGAAGTTGGTTTTTCCTGCCTGCACGGCGTGTCTTAGGCATAATGATTTATAATATAAAACATTCTGAATATTGCGTCACTTTTACAATAAGTCGACGTGCGGCGGTCCTCACTGTCGGTTATTGTTCCAGTGCGTAACTACGAGCGGCTCATCCTCTCAAAGTAGTTACAACAGAATTCAGAAATTATAAGAAAAGTGAAATCGTGCGGCAGCGACGAGCAGTTCGTCCTCTCTAAGTCACAGCTTGGATTCCACTAAGAAAATTATTCATATAATAGATTTTCACTACACGTGCAGATTAGGAGAACTCGTTTTAGGAATATTTTAGAAATACTAAAATCATAGTATTAGAATAGCAAGATATTAGAAACGCGTGGAATTGGAATTGTTTAAAATAAATGTAGAAAATTATTAAAAATGAAACACACTTTTATTCTAAATGAACACTACACGATACAAAGGTTAACTAAAGTTAAAGTTTTAATGCTAGAGTTAGGACTTATAATATTAGAGTTAGAATTAAATTAGGAGAGCGTTCTAGGTATGACTGCTCTAGTCGGAGTCGCGATGTGATCTGCCGGGTTTTGGGACCGCTCTGAGGTCCTTCGTTTTCGGCGGCTCGGGCGCTGCGGCGGCCCGAGAGTGGGAGACGCTCGGTGTGGTGGGGGCATTTCCCCGTAGTAGGAAGTTTCTAGACGTTACGCAGCGCCTCTCTTAGTCACTAGGCTGAGTTAGGCATCATGGCCGGCACTGGCGCGCTTTTCAAACAGCGCTTAGAGAACTTAGAATTTATTTCATGTGAAAGTAAAAATTTTGTGACCGGACGTGACACCTCTTCCCTTAAGAGAAAATGTTGGACCATGTTCCAACGTTTTCCGAACTTACAAGGGGAGGTCGCGGTTGACTCTTCACTGATTTTGATCTCATTTGGTATGGTGAATCTACATCGAAAAAAAGTTGCTCCGTGTTCGAGCTTTCATCCTTGTAAAAAAATTTTTTTTTTCCCCGAAGTTTAGAGAAATTGTCAGGTTCATTACAAGGCCTAAAGAAAGACACACTTTCGATCGGTACCGCTAGTGCAGCGGCAGAGCACAAGAATAGTAATCCCGGGATCCCTCAGGTTCAGAACTTTGGGCTGTCAATTTTTTTTTTTTTTTTTTTTTTAATAACGTATTATTTATTATGATAAATAAATATTCGGCATATTTTTATCGTTAGTTATGCATATATCTTTTTGTATATTTAAAGTTAATAAAATGATCGTAATATAAATAAAATAGTTTTATAGAGAAATATTTTATTTATATTACGATCATTTTATTAATTTTAAATATATAAAGAGATATATGCATAACTAACGATAAAAATATGCCGAATATTTATTTATCATAATAAATAATACATGTTATTAAAAAAAAAATTAAAAAAATTATGAGAGCCCGAAGTTCTGAACCTGGGATCCCGGGATTACTATTCTTGTGCTCTGCCGCTGCACTAGCGGCACCGATCGAAAGTGTGTCTTTCTTTAGGCCTCGTAACGAACCTGACAATTTCTCTAAACTTCGGGAAAAAAAATTTTTTTTTACAAGGCATTGGACGAAAAGCTCGAACACGGAGCAACTTTTTTTCGATGTAGATTCACCATATCAAAGGAGATCAAAATCGGTGAAGAGTCAACCGCGACCTCCTCTTGTTAGTATATAGTGGCGGTTACAATTTCTTATTTTCTATGCTTATTTTTTTTTATCAAATGTTAACGTGTTACTGAGTCTATACCTCTTCGTTGAGGAGGTTGCGCAATTCTCTATAGTTTATGTGCACTTCACTTTGCATTTTTTCGGCTGAAGGGAGTTGTCTTTCTTGCAAAGGAGGGGCTAGGGATGCAGAGTCTTCGGTCGTTGGAGAGGGTTTTAATAGTAGAAGCTCCTTTTCGTTGTTCTTTCCTCCGTCTGCTGGTCTTCCAAGGTGTAACAGGACGTTTGTCACCGAAGTCCAGATGGCTCCCAGGAGGTGCAAACTCCATCCGTATACAGAGTGGAGTGCGTAACCGTGTATTAGTGTATCAATTATTAACTTGGCGAGGCGTACAGCGACGAAGACTCCGAGTACTCCGGCGCTGGCTGATCCAAAGTTCATGAATCCCTTCCATAGACGAGCTCCGGTGTTTTCTGCTAGTTGATCGAGTGTTTTCTCGTCTAGCAGATTTAGCATGGAGAAACTTCCCGCAGGGATTTCTTGTTCCATTGCTCCTCTAGCGATTGTGTTGAGCATGGAGGGTTTTTCCATGGGGAACATGATATGATCGCGGAGGCGATCGAGGTCCTCGTTGATATAGATGTCGCTAGAGGCGAGTGAATCGGGACTCACGTATCTCCACGACGGCTTGGTTAGTGATTGAATCGTTGGCGGCGCTACGGATTCCACTGGCCTCGGAGTTAAGCGATACCAGGTGTTGTGTACCTGATACATTGCCGGAAGCAGCTCGTGGCAATCCCTGGGTGTTCCTGTTTTGGTAAGTATTCTTGACCTTGGTAACAGGACGAGGGATTGTTTTGGTGGGTGACGGGGAGTTCGTTGTAGCAGTTTTCAGCTTGCCGTACTCGGCACTCCACCGGCACGCATTTGATTAAATGGAGGACTTCACCTGCAGTAATGGCGGTGTAGCCTGGCGCCTTCATGATTCAGTGTGCCATCTCATCTTGGGCGATGCTGGCGAGTGAGAGGGCGTTCTGAAGAATTTGTCTTTCTAAGGCACATTTTTGCTCCATTATGTCTTGATACAATTGTGTCAATTGTGTTTTCAAGTGTTTCTCTGCGTAAATAAATTTAGAATTTACGTAAGAAAATATATCGAGGTTATCGATCGGGACTCTGGAGCGGCCTTTGAACGCCTGTCCAGGTTGAGTTTCGAGAATGCAGAGTTTGGAGTGCTCCGTTCTCAAAATTTTATATCCGCACACGTTTATCTCTGTTGTTCGTGCTAATGCAAATGTAGTCTCCTGAGTGGTGACCGTGTAGACGATCGGAGTGTCCCTCTGTGTAGGTTTCGATGTGAGGCGGTATGCTAAACCTTGGTAGAGGACGTCATAACGATTGAAGTGGCAATTGTCGCTGGGCAGCACTGACCAATAAGTAGTTGTGCCGTCTGCGTCGTTGCATTCTCCTTCAGCTACGTTACATCGAGCACCGGAGGGTAATATCATCTCGTTGGTGCTGTGTTTGACAGGCAGCTCCAGTCTTCGAGTGGTAATCTTTATCGAAGCTTGCACGACCACGTTATCCCAAGTACCGAACGGGTCGCTGAACTGAGTTCCAGAGCACGTTCCGTCGGTTCTGATGATTCCTGTAAATGTTAGGCTGCGCTGGTTGGTGGTATTCACCTTGATGTCTTCGATGTGGCCGTTGTTTCCCAAAAAGATGGTTCCGGTATCGTACAGCTTTTTGCACGTTTCGGCTGACACTTCGCGGATGTATTCGCGTCTTCCGTTTTGTACCACAGATATTTATTATTGCGAGTGCATCCCGCAATAATAAATGGTACGATCGATTTCGATTTTACATTGAAGTCCGATGGTGTGGTCGAACTCGCTTAGTTGTAGCAGCTGTATGTATATTTCCTTTTTGTCGGGCTCGATATTGTCTAATTGGCATTCCCCGATGTCCGTGAGGGATAGCGACGTAATGTTTAGGCCGTGGCCTCCACAATCATAGCCTATTAGCCCGTCGGAGGTTGAGGCTAACAGTACGGTTATAGCTAAGATGGTTACGTAGGTCTTCATTCTACTGGGGTTTGTTGACTACTGGCCGGTCCTCCGCCGGGGCATCCAAGATATAGTCGTCTGGTTCGGAGTGGGGGTCTTCCTCGGTGGGGGCTCGATGCGGCGAGGCCTTTAACTTGTCCTCGTGTACAATTCTTGTCTTAATTCTATTTATAGCTAACTTGACATTATGATTCCCTAAAAGATTAATTATTTTATAAGGTTCCGTATATTGGTCGCCTAACTTTCCTTTGCTCGGTTCTTTCAACAAATATACATAGTCTCCTGCTCTGAACTGTCGAGAATTAACTCTACGGTCATAATAAATTTTTGATCTTCGTTTAGCGGCAATTAGGTTTTCGCGGGCGATAGCCTGGATGTCTGTTAATTTGTTAAAAAGAGTTGTGAGATAGTTAGCATAGCTTTCATCCGCGACGTCGGCGACGTCAGGGTTGCTGGAAGGTGCCCTGGCTATCCTCTCGAAGACTAACTCGTGAGGGGTGTATTGCGTCCCCTCATGTACGCTCGTGTTATAGGAGAATGACGCTAATTTTAAGTATATATCCCACTCATTATTTTTGTCTACGTACTGTTTTAGATATTCCCACAAAACGTGGTGGCAGCGCTCTATTGAGCCATTAGATTGCGGCCTATAGGCCGTAGTTTTAAAGAGTTTAATTCTAAATTTCTTCGCTATATTACGCATTAGGCTATTTAGAAAATGCGATCCCTGGTCCGTTAATATAGCTTTCGGTGCTCCGAAAACGCATATTAATTCATTCGTTAATACGTCTGCTACGTTGATCGCGTTTGCATGTTGCAAAGGGATCGCTAAAGAATACTTAGTTAGGAGATCCTGTACAGTGAGTATATACATGTTGCTAGCTCGCGTAACGGGTAAATGGACCCATGATGTCCATCGAGACCTTGTCGAAGGCCGCGTCAGGTGTATCCGTCAATATCATGGGTTGTCTGGTCTTTACGCGGACCAGTTTCTTTAATTGGCAAGGGCGGTAATTTTTGATGAACGTTTGGATATCGGTTTTCATGCCGTTCCATTGGTATCACCTTTTCATACGTTGGTATGTTTTGGAAATACCTTTATGGCCGCCAATCGCCGAGTTGTGGTTTTCGGCGATGATATTTTCTCTCTCGTCCTCCGGTGGGACGGAGATTTTGTTTCTACAAATGAATATTTTTACATTGGTTTCGCTTAAGACGCGCGTTAGCAACGAGTATCTCAAGGGATATTATCGATGTCGCCTCTGGTTATCGAGATAGACGACAGCTCCGATTCCCTGACGACGTCTAAAAGCGATCGAAATGATTCTTTTAGTATCTCTCTTTCCGTATCTCCCGATTCGCGTTCTTTAATGACAAGCGATATAATTTGGCGACTCCCGTCGCAGTTTATTCTTGCCCTGGCTAGAGCTGCTCCTCTAATCATAGGCAAGGATTTACTTTCTCGGAGTATGTGAGCTCCGCGGTCGACTGGTACGCCTTGTTGTGTGACGAAAATTACAAGGTTATCTTTTCGCGTAGAGAAGTTATCTGGAATCGGTACCACTTGTGGTCCCATTCTAGTTCCTTGGACGAATGGTTCGTTTATGTTGTCGTTTTCCGCTCGTTGCGGCGCTTCTTCGGTTTTCTTTCTTTTAGGATTGAATAATGACTCTTCTGAGCTGGAGAGCTCTCGAGTCTGTTCGAGGGGTAGAATTTGTTCTATTTCGTTTAGTTTAGCTAAAGAGTTAGATGGAATAGGATTTCGGGAGTGCGTCGGCGTTATCGTTGATTTTATCTGGCTTATACACTACGTTATAATCGTATTCCGCGAGTTTAAGGCGCCATCGGATGAGTCGTGAGGTAGGATCTGTTACGGAGTGTATCCATACTAGCGGTCTGTGATCCGTGACTAGCGTGAACTTCCGTCCATATATATAGGGTCGGAAGTAATTGACGCAGTACACGATGGCTAACGACTCCTTTTCAATTGTCGAGTAGTTCTTCTCTGCGTTGTTTAGTAATCGAGATGTGTATGCAATGGGCAGAACTTTACCGATTTCTCCCTGACTCAGGACTCCTCCGACCGCGTACCCTGAAGCGTCTGTTGTGACGACGAAAGGTCGCGTAAAATCGGAAAATTGGAGGATGGGTTTGGAACATAGTGCGTCGCGGAGTTTCGTAAAGGCTTTTTCTTGTTCATCCCTCCAGATAAATGGTTTGTCCTTCTTTAATAAGTCGGTAAGAGGTCGTGCGATTTTAGAGAACTCGGGGATGAACCTACGATAATAGCCAGCCAGACCGAGGAACTGTTCTTTGCATGCCGGGGTCTGGGGAATTCTTTAACCGCGAGCAACTTAGACTGATCTGGTTTTACTCCTTCGTCACTGATTATGTGATCTAGGTATCCGACTTCCTCTTTACCCGAGGTTCCTCTTTACGTAGGAACTCGCATTTATCTGGTTGGAGTTTTAAGTTAGCCCTACGCAATCTTTCGGCAAGTTTGTTGAATTTGATTTCGTGTTCGCGTAATGAGCTCGCGTACAATACTATGTCATCGAGATATACAAAAAGTTCAGTTCCCTGTAGTCCGCATAGAACCTGGTCCATGAGTTGCTGAAACGTCGCTGGGGCATTCTTTAAACCGAATGGCATTCGTTTGAATTCGTAGTACCCATGAGGTGTTGAGAAAGCCATCTTTTGCGCGTGCGACTCATGCATCGGTATTTGGTAGAAACCGGACGCGAGGTCAAACACGCTGAAGTATTTTGCGCTCCCTAACTGGTCGAGGATTTCTGTTATATTTGGTAGCGGGTACGCATCTCCTATTGTTTTTTTTCGTTTAACGCTCGATAGTCGACGACCATTCTCCAACGCTTGTTTCCCTTTGAATCGGGCATTTTAGGGACGATCCACAGGGGCAAATTGTAGGGAGACTCCGAGGGTTTAACTACGTCGTTGTCTAATAATTCTCTAACCTGTTTGTTTATCTCGTCTTTGTGGATCGGCGGGAATCGGTACTGTTTAATGTGGATCGGTTGGTCTTCGGTTGTTGGGATTTTGTGAGACATTTTGACTGTGTAACCTAACATCTCGTCTGGTAGACGGAATAAATCGTTATGTGTTCGTAGTTCGTCAAGTCGGTAACGTGTGTTAACTCTTCTTCATTTAGGTGTTCTAATCGGAGAAGCTCTCGGACGGCAGTGGCTCGGTCTTGAGTATGTTCGTCTGTTGCGAGAGGGGATATGGTGAACACCTTGCTCTTTTCGGTTGGAATATCGTTCTCGCGTTCGGCGGAAATTTGGTCGATCTCTTGTAGATCTATCGTCGGTATTACTAACTCACGGTCGGTGTCGTTAGCGTTAATAACGTGAAGGTATGCTTTCCCATTTCGATTAGTGACTATCGCTTCTCCGAGGAATACGTTCTCGCAGACGCTAAGACGCGGAATGTATCCTACTGTGATGTCGAGATTTTTTATATTGACATAGAATGTCGAGCGCGATCTGGCAGGCAATACTACGGTTTCGCGTTGGGAAAAAGGAATTCGAATATTTTGCCAGTGTACTGATCGATCTCTAAAATCGATACTACTAGCATCTCGAAGAAAATCGGATCCTAGGATCCCTTCTTGAAGAATTGGAAAATTGTTTAACACCGTGTGGACGTAGAGGGGATGTCCCATGTAAAGAACTTCGGCGGACCCGAGGGTTTTTATCTTTCCGTTTGTTATACCGCTAAGGTACAACGTGTCGTGTTGTTGAATTTTCGTCTCGGGATGTAAGTTTCGGATTTTAATTAGATTAGGGGCGGCCCCTGTATCTATCTGAATGTTGTTTCGTGCAAAAGCCCGTCAGCGACTAACGCGACGGTGGGCGTGTGCGAATGCCCTTGCAGATTCAGAGTTGCGATTCTGGTTTCTCGGTACTCGTCCCTTCGACTAAATTTACCGGGCGGATCGTTTGAGGGGGGGCCCCTTGGCTAGGTGTATCCGACCTTCCCGCGGGGCTCAGCGCGTTTCCCGGCTCGTTCCTTTGCAAGTTGTTATTATACTCGCGTTTCCGGCATTCTTCGATTTCGTGGCCGCTGTTCTTGCAGTAACGGCACCATTTGTTGGGACGGTCGTTATGGCGAATAGGAGCGTTAGTATTAACATTCATGTTATTATACGTTTGTCGTCTGTCGTTGTATGTTGGGCGCTCCTCTCTCTCTCGCGTTACGGGGGGTCTGACCGGGTTGTTACGTAACGTATTATTCGGGTAGCGATCGCGAAAATAAGTTTCGTTGCGGGGTGTTGTCTGGGGGTATATTCGTCGAGTGTGTTCGTTACGCGGCGGTTCCGGTTCGCGGCGATCACGCGTCTTATATCGGTCCCGGTCCAGCTCTTCTCTTTTCGCGAGCTCTTTTGCCTTAGCAAATGCCTCGGACGGGACGGAGTAGAGGCGTCTATCCATTTGAAGTCTATATTGTAAAGGCAACCCTTCGCAGAATGAACGCGCTGTCAGTTCGTTGATTTTCAACGTCGTGTCGTCGTCTACGCGTCCTGTCACGCGGCGTTCAGCATCAAGGATCGCGGATCGGAGGTCTTTAACGCGACTGACGTAATCAAGCATATGTTCTTGGGGTCTTAAGTACACGGTACTGAGTTCCCCTTTATATTGATCGATAATTTTTGCGGATCCGAAAGCGATGTTTAATAAGTCGATCAATTGCGTAACGCTATCGCAGGGTTCGTCCTCGACGGCATAGTAGGCGCGTCCGCGGAGTTTGTTGACCAAAAACTTAGTAAGGTTGCGTTCCGAACATGAGGGGATTATTTACCTTGCGCAACGGCATGCCCGGGTAAATTGTCCTAGCGATACGTTATACCCATCGAAAGTAGGCACGGATTCTGTTGCCTCGCGAAAAGAGACCTTAGGGAGATGGGATTGTTCGGGAGGCGGTTCAATACGCCCGCCGGATTCGTCGAGTAATGTCAAGAGTTGTCCGGAAAGTCGAATAGATGGATTAGTCTCTTGGCGTAAGCGAAACACTTCCCGACGCAACTCGTCCATTTCAGTGAGAAGGTCGTTTCTAAGCGCGGTCATATCCTCAAGGACGACGCCTTGGGCGTGAACTTCTGAGTTCTTTTGCATTTTCTCTTGGAGAAGTTCTATTTCGCGACCTCTTTTATCCTGTTTCTTCCGCTGATCTGCCAAGAAGATGGCTTCGTCTCTCAAACTATTTTCCCTGTCTTTTAACTGAGTTTCTTTCGTCCTAAGTCTATTTTGAGCTTCGGCTAGCTCGGTTTCCTTCTGTTTAAGTTTCGCTTGTATCCCTGCTAACTCTGATTCGGTTAGTTCTTTGCCTGCGTTTTCCTTTTCTAGCGAATCTTCCTTGTCCCCCTTATTCCCGCGCGTGCCAACCATATTACGGAATTTTTCTATCCCACCGCTGTCACCAATTTGTTACGTCCGGGGCGCAGTCGCGGCGTGAAATTCGCGAGAAATAATTATCGCGGTCCACGTGCTCGGACTATCGCGCTGAACAACGTCGTATTTCGGAAAACTTTTCCGGGGATACCCACGACGAAGGGTGTTCCGCCAAGATTACACGCAACGGTTCAATTTCTTGCGGATGGGAGGGTGTCGCCTTAGGATTCGTACGAGGGAGTTGCAAATGTTACACAGGAGTATGGGGATATTATCGAATATAATCCTGAAAACGTTCGAGGGAATCATCGACGGAGTGGAAAATTGTAATCATGATGTTACCATCGGTGTCGATACGAAAGGTTTCTTCGCCGTTGATGTACCGTAAGTAAGCTATCTGACAACGGTAACAGTGGAATTGAGGGTCGCGAGTTACCGACAGTCGATGGAAGTTACACACCGAGCAAATTATTCCGGTCGGTAAGTTACCGATTACGAGCAAATGTTTAGCAATGTTCAACCATTCGTTTCGAGCAATACCGCGTAAGCGCATATGGCAGTCTACGCAAAGGGCGGCATTTGTTTCTTTATTAATAAACCCGATTGATATTTGGCAGTAAGGGGTTCCTTGTTCAGTAGGCTCTTCTTCCTCTTCGGGAAGAGGCAAGATGTGCGGGGCGGTAAGGTACCGAGGCCTTATTGGGCACATGGGTGAATTATTTAAATAAATGGAATTAAATAAATGAATAAAACGTTCACGTTATTTTATTCGGAATTCTAGAGTATTCGTTGAGTGTGCTACGTTAGCTTAGTTTGCAAAAGAGAAATCGTCGAGACCCCTTTTTTTTATCAAGGGTCAGTTTTATGACTCTAGGCAAAAAAACAGAGTTTCACTTTTATGGCCCTTGGAAAATTGAGTTTTCCAAGAGTCTTTACGAATATTCTAGAGGCCACGTGTAAAGATATATTTCATAATTCGTAGAAAATATTAATTTAAAAGATGTTTAAAGAATAATTATACACGCATGTATGTGTTTTAAAGTACTTCGATAATTTGACTATTCGTGACGGCAAATAGTCTTATCCTTTAGTACTAGAATCTTAACGTTGAGTTTTATTATTTATTTCAATTGTTTATAATAGTTGAGACTTACCTTAGTCGATCTCTAGGGGGTGGACAGTGGTTCCCCAATGCTCTGGAGTAGGCGCGTCATAGTGGATGTGCAGGATGTCCGCCCTGATTTGCAAGTACCGGGTGCGACGAGGATCGTTGTCCGGGATGTCGTGTCTCGGAATACGAGGGTTCTCGATTTCGATTGGAGTCAATTGCGCTGGCCACTTCCTCAGGTTAACATCTTTATTATTAACAGCGAACGGCGCGGTTCCGTCAAATAGGTTGTCGTATTCTGAGTCGTTATGATAGTAGGTGCCGATAAGATTTGAATATTCACTTGATGATGCCGGATAGTAGAGTCGCGCGGTTAAACGGCGAAGTTGGTTTTTCCTGCCTGCACGGCGTGTCTTAGGCATAATGATTTATAATATAAAACATTCTGAATATTGCGTCACTTTTACAATAAGTCGACGTGCGGCGGTCCTCACTGTCGGTTATTGTTCCAGTGCGTAACTACGAGCGGCTCATCCTCTCAAAGTAGTTACAACAGAATTCAGAAATTATAAGAAAAGTGAAATCGTGCGGCAGCGACGAGCGGTTCGTCCTCTCTAAGTCGCAGCTTGGATTCCACTAAGAAAATTATTCATATAATAGATTTTCACTACACGTGCAGATTAGGAGAAGTCGTTTTAGGAATATTTTAGAAATACTAAAATTGTAGTATTAGAATAGCAAGATATTAGAAACGCGTGGAATTGGAATTGTTTAAAATAAATGTGGAGAATTATTAAAAATGAAACACACTTTTATTCTAAATGAACACTACACGATACAAAGGTTAACTAAAGTTAAAGTTTTAATGCTAGAGTTAGGACTTATAATATTAGAGTTAGAATTGAATTAGGAGAGCGTTCTAGGTATGACTGCTCTAGTCGGAGTCGCGATGTGATCTGCCGGGTTTTGGGACCGCTCTGAGGTCCTTCGTTTTCGGCGGCTCGGGCGCTGCGGCGGCCCGAGAGTGGGAGACGCTCGGTGTGGCGGGGGCGTTTCCCCGTAGTAGGAAGTTCCTAGACGTTACGCAGCGCCTCTCTTAGTCACTAGGCTGAGTTAGGTATCATGGCCGGCACTGGCGCGCTTTTCAAACAGCGCTTAGAGAACTTAGAATTTATTTCATGTGAAAGTAAAAATTTTATGTGACCGGACGTGACAGTGGATATACCTTATTTCGCACAGAGCACCCTAAGCTCTTTATCCTAGAAACAAAGCAAGGAGATACCTTCGCCAGCCGAGGTATCATCCCCGTGGACAACCTGGATATATTCACATATATGAATTCTAAATTCGTGTACGTGGAAAAACACATCCGACAACAAATGACTTCATTATATTATAATGTTATGCAACAAAAATGCGAATTAGAAAGACAGGTAATCACCAACGCCCTGTCTCTCGCTACTCTTCAACCAGATGAATTCGCATATCGCCTTATGAAAGGACCCGGCTATATGGCAGTTACAACCGGAGAAATCACACACATCGTCAAATGCATACCTATAGATGTTGTAGTAAGGAAAACAAAGGAATATTAAACAGAATTACCTGTAACCACCCGCAACACTTCCTTGTTTCTCACCCCGAAATCCCGGATAATTCTAAATATGGAAATCAAAGGGAATGCAGTTTTGAATTAACAACTATGTACCGTATCGAGGATACCTGGGTTCAATTTACACCTGAACCTCAAATCAGACAGTTACCTCCGCAACAATTAAAACCAATGACGACATTAACCTGGGATTATTTGACGCCAGGAGCCCTTGCTGTTAGCGGAATATACTCCGAAGAAGATATAGAAAAACTGAGGGATCACATTATGTTCCCCGCAGAGAAACCCGCTCTTCTAAATACAATTGCAAGAGGAATTACGGGATACTCCATTAACTCCGATGCTGTCTTCATGTATAATTTATTGGACGAAGCCTCTCTCAATAAAATTTTCGAGAGTGCCGCCTCACGAGTATGGACCGGATTTATTTCATTCGGATCCGCAACCGCTGGAATCCTTGGCATTCTAATAATTATTCGCATCATAAAAGTCTTCGTTGATACAGCTATTCACGGTTATGCCTTACATTCCGCTTATGGATGGAGCATGCATTTGGTTGGAGCCATTTGGAGCTCTCTCACTCATCTACTACTTCATCTCGCACGAGGACCTGTCGATAAGACCGATAACAACAAACAAGCCAAGGGACCACCGTCACCTTCTGCCCCTGAAGACCTCTCCAAGGAACCTATCGTAATCATTAATGGGTTTTCAAGACCAAATGATAATGCCTCATCCAACATCGAATCAGCAACTACTAATAATGTTTCTGATATTAATTCATATCAGAATTTAAGAGATCGTTTAAAAGATCTCGAACAAATTCCTTCGAATACATCGCAATTTGTTCTTAAATAAGGGGGGAGGTGTAACGTCCCGTCATTTTCACGAAACCATATTTTTGCGCGCTACTGTTTTTCCTGCGCCGATACTTAAAATTTAAGGATAGTTAATGATTTTCCTCTTTACATATAATTGTTTAGACTAAAATCAAGCATTTATATTATTAATTATTAACCATACCAAATCTAGGGTCTTCAGTTATCTAGTTCTAACTAGCCGCTACCAGGAACTAGCGATCCGACCAATCAAACGTCATCCGAGACCCCTGAGCGTATACTTCAACTAACCAGTTGTTATTATATGAAACTAACCCTTAGCAATAAGAATATATTTTAATCATGACTAACCCACCTATGTATGAATATTCAACATTAATTAAACAATATAATAATATTATTTATGGAATCAGAAACATAATAACTTGTCGAACTTTACTTAACAATTTAAGACTTACAGTAATAAGTTTTAGAAGTATTTTTAATCACTGACAGAATTATTATGAGGAAGGTTCCATAAATCTTTATCTTGCGATGCATTGTAATAACAAACCTGCGACAAGCATTCGATGAATTACTAAAAGTGTTCAAACACTTAATATTTTAAGACTCCATCCGCAATTATATTTACGAAGCCTTATTTCAGTCATTAAATGATTTCGATAACGAACCCAAGATCATTAAGATTTATTGAGTAAAATATTAAATGAAGACACTTATAAATAAGGCCCATGTAGGTATAATTAAAGAGAATATTTTATTATAGAATTAAATCAAGCGAGAACAAGAGATTCTCGATATTACGTTATGGAATCATAATTCTATAATTTAGAAATAACTTAATCCTACCCTATTGCATTAAATTCAAGTTTTATTAAGAATTCTAATTAAATAACATAAAATAAGTTATATAAGAAATGATTCCATAGACGTACAAATGAATATTTGGCGAACTGTAAGAAACTTTAACATGTATCTATGCGCAGACCCCTCTAAAATCAGCTCACAAATCAGCAAATAATTAAGTGCCAATCGCAGGTGACAAGCCGCTTCCGTCCGTTATCTCCCTCGCGTTATCGGATGCTAGCGTTTAAACCGCAAAAGAATAATAAATCAGACGCTTCTTGGAATCGTCGCTCCTCATCTCAAGCGCACCGCCGAACTTCGATATCCGGTCCAGATTATCTAAAACTCGTAAATTGATAGTTGACACCTAGAGCGCTCGCTTCTGCGGGTCATCGCATCGTGACCTCTTAATACAATTTATTGTGACATATTCCAAGAAAACGTCTTTCTTATAAATCCCCACCAAAGGGAAACTACACACGACACTCAGATTTTTCTCGATTTGATGGGTATATAAACCCTTAATTCTTAACTTCATTACGGCATACCATCACTAGGATCTCACCGTAACACTACGGCCTGACGTCGATTCCCCCCTCACTCCTGCCCCGTCACCGGGGTGGGAGTCCGGTCCAGACCGTTCGGCGGTTTCCACCTCGGCCTCTTGTCCGAGGAATCCCGCCGAACCCACGTCCCGGATTCCTTTTCCCAGGGAGGAGTGTGCGCGCCCCGAGGGGGTGTCCCGCCGGCCGCCCAACATCCGCACAAAGCGGACAACGCGGCTCGGAAGAGCACCCCCTTGCTATGTGTCCCGGAGCCCCGCAGCGGTAGCAGCGGGAGCTCCGGTCCACAGCCGACACCGGCGCCACGTGTGTCCAAGACACAGACACCGGTAATACCTCAGCCCTATTTCTTTCTCCATTCTTCTTTTTGGTAGGCATAAAGAGAGAAGGAAGGTCACCCGGACGTGACACTGCAACCGCAGGTACGAGTGGTGAGGATGGCCACGGCTACGACCAGCAGGGAGCCGGCAAATCCAGTGAAACATCCGCCAAGCCCGTCTACGGAGGAGAAGACGGCCGGAGGAGTCCCGACAGACCAGATCCGGGACCTGGGAAAGAGGTCAGCCGCTGCGGACTTCTTCTGAGGTAACTAAGTGACAGGAGATAAACAGTTACCGACAGCCGACGGTCGGTAACTAACCGACCCGAGGAAAAAGACTTTACACGTCAAGCCTGACAACTTACCGACGGACGATAAGTGACCGACTGTAAAGTGAACACAAAAAAGACTTACCGACTTACCGACCGAGCACAGTCGGTAAGTTTACCGACACTCGGACTTACCATCAATGGTACTTACCATTGCGGAGATAACCATATTATATTTAGTTTTTATTTAATTATTAATTATTATTAATTGCGGTACAATTAAGCGTTTATTGAACTGTAAGCGGTTAGATATAATAAGCGCAAACGATATAATATGTATTTAGAGTTTAAGACGCGTATGCGTGATTGTAGGACGCGCAGACGCAAGGAGCTCTCGATCATGCGGAGTGGGGGCTCGGCTATATAGGGAGAGCCGGGAGAGGATACCAGGCTCTTGCTCTCGCGACCACCGAGGCGGAAAGACGCATGAGTCAAGTCGTGCAATTATAACCAAAGATATTTTATTTTGTACTGTGCGTGAAGAATATTTTATTTTGTTTTGGATGTGAAAGGAGAGAATTATTTTATATTAATTTTAAATAAATATTTTTATATTTATAATATAAAATCGAGTGCTCGTTCATTTATCCATAAACGAAATCCTGTGCGTGGTGACGTCTTCGGTGAATCCTGGACAGGTCCTGACGCATAGACTGGAAGCTGCCACATCCTGGTGGATGCTGAAACAATAATTAATACGATTAATTATTAGCAAAGTGTGTGACGCGAGTGTTGTGTCATTGCATATAACGAACAAAGGTGACAGTTGGATGACATCATCTTGTGCCTATGTCTCTGACAAAGGAAGCTACGCAGTAGCCGCGAGCAGTAAAGCAGTAAAGGTGCTCATCTGTAGAAGGGGTTCTCATCCTGGGGATCCAAAGGTCTTGTCTGTAGACAAGGTAAACTAAGTAGCAGTGGTGATCATCTGGAGAAGGGGTTCTCATCCTGGGGATCCAGAGGTCTTGTCTGTGGACCAGGTAGACTACGCAGCAGCGGTACTCATCTGGTGAAGGGGTTCTCATTCTGGGGATCCAGAGATCTTGTCCGTGGTATAGAGAAACGGACTGGCGACCGTGTTAAAGGTAGGAAAACTACTTAAACAACATAACTCCCGAACTCTCGAGACCCATCGTCCGGTCACAACACCACGCTCGCCGCACTGGAAACACTTCCCATTATTTTTAGTCGGACAGTCCTTGCTATGATGATCGGGTAGACCGCAGTTGAAACAATTTTTTTAATACTATTAAATTAAATATTTTGTTTGAAGACAATTTAAATGGAACGACCTCGAATAAGCTATATAGAAAGTAATTTCATAGAAGGCAAATAATAAGCGAATTGTTAGAACTATACATAGTTATATAGTATACATATCTATGCGCGAACCCTCCTAAAATTGTGTCACGAGGCAATAGCTATAAAACGCCGAAGTCGCGACCCCTCTCTGATCACGAGCAAGGGTCCATGCTCGCTCGCATCTCCCACGTGTCATGGGGTGCTGGTACCTGAATCACAGACAATCTAACAATCATAAAGCCGCGAACACTCCCGATTTTATGACCTCGCATAGAAGAGATACATTTTTCCCACCTCCGCACAACTGAATGACCATATTTACTCAGATATCTAGTACATCCGATCTCATTGGTCTTCTAGCTGTAACCCCCTTATATTGAATAATTTATTATAAAAGGTTCTAAGAAAGAATTTCTTGAGAAACCCCCACCAGAAAGAAGTTGCACACGAGACGAGGATTTTCCGCATTTCGGCGGCTATTTAAACCCCTAAAATTCGAGCTTCTGTACGGCATCACGGCATTATAATCGCCGTACGGCATCGCAACATTTCGAAATTACATCGCTGTACGGCATAACAGCACTACGGCACTTCGGCATTATAATATTAAACGGCATAGCGTATCACGACGTTATTGCGTTTTGTATAAAGTCACATGTTAGCCGTCAACCGCGTTGACTCTTAAACTTTGTCAGTTGCGCATAGAATTGTAAAGTAAAGTGAAGATGGAATAAAGAACACTTGATCAACGTATCCAAGTACTCTTGATTTCGCATCACGTGACCGAGGTCTTATTGTGGGGGCGAGAACAAACGAGCAGTGGGTCAACCGACAAGAGCTCATCATCATTACGAGGTATGTACCAAACTACCCCGACGAATTCGTACCCCCCACTTTACATAGATTGCGCTAGACTGGTGATCCTTCTTTAAATTTTTACCTTATCATTCATTCTCTCCTAATAAATAAACAAGTACTTTTTGCGTCACAAAATAGCTTATCTTGGACACATTATCGGGAATACTGGTGTTACGTCCAGACTCAAGGAAGGAAGAGTCGAAAGGAAGGACGTAACTACTTAAGTCAAACAACGCCAGATAGTGCGTTTGTTCGAGCCGAACGAACGTGTTTAGGCCCCAAATAGGTCAACGACCGCGAGGGTCGCTCTTACGCTATTTAAAGGACGTTCGCTCGGTGGTCCCTTTTCGGCTAGAGAATTTAATCTCTTTTGTGCGGGATGGGACCTTAGTGCGATCTCTGGACGGAGGAAATGAGAGCGGGTTAATCAATTAATTAAACGCGAGTTCATAATAAAATTAAGTTTTATTCATATAAATAAAAACGGTAAAAAGACGGATACATAAGTAACATTTAACTCGGGCGCGGGATTTAGTCTATAAATAGGTGTGTGTGTGTGTGTGTTTCGCGGGTGTTACATGAGTACGAAGGTCATTAATCGGGACATGAAGGGGAGAGAGTTTATTGTCTAAATCTATTATGGTCCCGATTGGTTATTACAATACTAACATCACCTTAATAATTAAATAACCAATAATAATATTACATGTGGGCGCGTGTGTGCGTGTGTGACATGGGAGTTCCTGAATCTGGATGGTGGAGGGAGGATAGGATCTTAATAAGACTTGCGCTGGGACGGCCAAGGGATACCTACGCTCAGGAACATACCAGGGGATAATCTCTTCAGGGTTTGCGTCGATTAGATGTTGATGCAGGGCCTCATGATCTACTGGGCCCGGACCGATTGTAAAGGTTCCTTCCGGGACTTCCCTTATCCCCGGGAATTGATTAATTAACCAAGCTCTGAATTGGTCGTAGGTGAGCTCGGCGTGCGATTCTAGTTCTTCCGAACCGTCGTCGCTGAGATCTATCGTCTCAAAATCTTCCGGTAGTCCCGGTTTTCGGAGGGCGTTGGGGAAGAGGGAGGTGAGTCCCCTAGGGTAATAATGGAGGGAGCCGGGGACGGAGATCGAGGTGGATCGGGGCGTGCGGGAGAGAGAGGAGGTGGAGGAGAAAGGTTCCGCTGAGATTCGGCAGGTGATTCAGGTGAATCAGGGAGAGGGAAGGGAATTCGCGGGGTTCTGCGTATTCGGGGGATGAAATCGGAGAGTAATGAGGTGGGTCGCGGTTAGGTGTATTACAAATTTTTTCTTTGGTGTAACTATTAATAGTGTTAATGTGTTCTCTAGCTAATATTTCGAATTTTTCGCGGAGTAACTTATGGTCATCGGCTGTAGAAAATAAGTCCGCCGTAGCCCGAGCCAACTTTCGCCTTAGGCGACGATTGCGACGATTTCGGGACCGCTTTATGACCCGTTGGGAATGGCGCGTAGTCTCCACTAACAACAGCGATATATGAGAGAAAGAGTCCTTGAATTCAATATTTATTTAAGAAGTAAAATTTTAATATTTATTCCGAAGAAATTTGCACCTTTGCAATTTTGTTCAGGGTGAGGGAACTTTGCGAGGACTCTCACTGCAGTTATGCAGGAAACCCGACGGATACAAAGGAAGATCGCGGCTTGCGCTGCAGTTATACAGGAAACCGTGGAACCAGGGCTCGCACTGCAATTATGCAGGAAACCGTGAAACCAGGGCTCGCACTGCAATTATGCAGGAAACCGTGAAACCAGGGCTCGCGCTGCAATTATGCAGGAAGCCTTCAGCGGGGGAAGGAAGGGTTCAGGAATAATTAATACGAACTTCTTCGAATATTAGGTAACAGTTTTGAATAAAAGAAATTAATGTATTCAAGAACTCTTTTTAGTAGAGTGAGATTGTACATGCATATAAGGGGACTTACTACTTATGGCGTGCGTTGATAAAATGTTCAGTTCAAGATCGGCCCGTTTTAGGATCAGTGGGCTTCTAGGTCTGGCTGGTATATGCGATTGTTGTTATGCCGGAAGTTCACAGAGTTCGTCACTGAGTGTTCACGCTGATGTGTGAGACACTGAGAATTCGCACTGAGAATTCTTTCGCGCACTAAGTGTTGCGGTGAAAACGCAAGGAAAACTGTGGATGTTCGACGAAGAACGATAAGTGTCGCTCCGCAGAGAAGTTCGCGTTTATATCCCGATTTTTGATTCACGCCCTCCGTTCCGCCTTTTGACAAAATCCTGCGAATAGAAATTCATAATCGCGGTTTTAATATTTTTACTTTCCCTTTCTATGGGGAGCGTTGCAAGGATTGACGAATCAAAAGTTTAGTGCAGGCGTCTGCGAATCGGAGCTCGCTTTCCAAAAAAGGGATGTCTCGAGATTTCGATATCGGCGGCGGCGTTTGTTGATAGTTTTTCCTATATCGCGATATTTGGCGTTTGTTAGTGCCGCTTTTATCGGCGGGTTCTCGTTTTATTGCCCTCACGTTCGGCTTAGAGCTTGTTTGCTGAGAGGCGATGCGTGTGGGCATCTTTTTAATCTTTATATTTTTCGCCGCTTTCTCGCGAGAATACCCGCAGGTGTGCTATCTTATTTTGCACACTTTCGTTTTCATTATTTGTTTTCCCCTAATCTTACCAGGGAAGGATTTGCTTTCGGCGCGTTCTCGCCGTCGTTGTGTTTTCCCGATTTACAATGTTTGTCGGTTTCTCGCGAGAGTTTCCGCTGCGGTGCCGCTTCGCACGGCACGTTTAATTTTATCAATTCGTTGTTCTAGTTTTCCCCTCAAAGGTGGTCTCGCTTTCGGCCCGCTCTCGCCGTCTTTGTGTTTTGCCGATATGTGATTTTAACTTATTATTCGCGAGGGTGTCGGCAAGAATCCGCTTTCGGCATCTTTCCGCCTGATCTTTTTTATTTACCGATTTTGTAATATTTATTGGTCGCTCACGATATCTGCAGCTGTTCGTTTCGTTGGGCACGTTTTCGTTTTATTATATACGTGCCGCTTAGATTATTATTATCTCTTTTCTTCCTTTTTTATTTACCTAACAACAAACTTCGCCTTGGTCGTGGAAAAGAAAAGAATCGTGGAGTCCGCCGGACGTAACACTGGGGTCAAACCTGATTCAAAGAAAATAGAATCCATAGTTAACTTTTCTGTACCGAAAAATGAAAAAAATATAAAACAATTTTTAGGATTAACCGGATATTATAGACGATTTATTTCGCAGTTTTCTAAAGTCGCTAAATCATTAACAGATTTGTTAAAGAAAACCAGCACGTTTAATTGGCAACAAAATCAAACTGAAGCTTTTAATACTTTAAAACGCTCTTTATGTTCCGCACCTATACTTCAATATCCTGATTTTACCAAACCATTTATCTTAACAACCGATGCATCCGGATATGCTATCGGAGGAGTACTTAGCCAAGGACAAATCGGAAAAGATTTGTCGATCGCCTATACATCTCGCGTGCTAAATAGCGCCAAACAGAATTATTCTACTATTGAGAAAGAATGCCAAGCTATAGTTTATTGTGTTAATCATTTCCGACCTTACTTACACGGAAGGAAATTTATTATTATCACAGATCACAAGCCCTTAATCTGGCTACATTCAAAATCAAAAGATCCCTCCTCTAGATTATGGAAGTGGAGAACGAAATTAGCAGAGTATGAATACAAGATACAATATAAAAAGGGAAGCTTGAATAATAACGCAGACGCTTTATCCAGAAATCCATCTATCAATCATACCGTTCCTATATTCATTAATCACGATTATGACGAACCATCGAACGAACCAATAACCCCTCCCGCACGTGTATTAAGTAATTCTAAAAAATATCATGAACCCGTTGAAACCCCCTCTCCTAATCAACACTCTGAAGAAACCGATGTATCTATAGAAGAATCTTCTAGCGATGACGATGATGAAGCCAATGATAATCGAAGAACAATTATGGATCTACACGAAGGTCATCATATATATGAAGAAGTGCTTGAGCTTATAGAACCCCAAGAAACTGATTTAATGTTAGTTACTATTTAAAATTAATTAACGACCCGTTATCCGCCAGAATGCTGGCAATTGTTTTTTTTTTCTAGCTGCTTACCGTTGCTAAGGACTCTGTCTTTTGGCTCTCTTGATTTTCTGATAAGGTTTCTGTAAGAAAATGTTCTTTTCTTTTCGTGCGTTTCCCTGCGTGAAAATTTGAGTTTTGAGGGCATCTACGGGATCATCTTACGAATGATTTCCAGGGTATAACCCTTGCCTATGTCATCTTAGCCAGATACATTACAATATTATTTGAGGGCAGCTACAAATTCCTAAAGAGTGAGCAAGCTTCTCTCAACGAGAGGTTGGTATTGTCCGCCATTGGCAGCGCCCGGTTAGCGGCGAAATTCTCTGTGCCATTCCATGCCTTTATGTTACTCGAACGAGTGTATGGCAAGGAGGTGAATAAATTTCGGCATTGATCAAGCCGAAATAACCCTCCAGGTAATTAGTCCCCGCAGACTTATCTTTTTCTCACTTATTATCGAAAGTGACGGAGTTATCCTTTCAGATATATTTAAATGAATTACATTCCATTTCTTATACGAGATAAATTATTTTATTTATTACTAAGATTTTATTGATTCCTATTTCATGATATAAGGTTTTTATTTCTAACTTCTTCTTCTTATTATTGATGTTATTGTATTACTCATGTTCTTATATTTTTGCATGATCTTTTAATGAAGCATATACTATAATGAAGTAATTAATTATATTAACTACATGTTTTATATATTGTCATTCTTTCATTGATATTATTATTGTTATTATACTCCAAATAATTACATATTAGTTCTATTAGCAATTAAAATTGAATTTGATGTTGTAATCTTTAACCTCTCTTTTACAATATTTGTAAATAATAAAGTTAAATGTTTATTTGAGAAGTTACCATTATGAAATTTCTTGAAATAATTTGCATATATATTTGACTGTCAATTCTCATATAATAAATCATCGAATGTTTATTACTCTAACCTTTTCTAGTTCGAGTTTATTTAAAGAGTTATTTACAGGTAAACAAAATATTTGAATTCGACACGAAATCAAATCCATACCACAGATTCGTAACAGTTACCGAAACTCGCGACAGTTTATTGAGACAAAATAATATTTTCATTCATGTAATTTTCATTCAATTATACTGTACTCCTTACGACAATGGCGCTAAGGAATATCAAAAAGCTAATTTACTACCCGCATACGAACACCTCATGTTCGAAAGAGTAAACGTACAAACAGTTAAATCTAGAACCTTGATATTAATCCCTATAAGATTAAATAATCGTTCGCGTTTAGAACCGCAAAATTTAAAAAATTGCATACGTTCCCTCTTGGATGCTGTAACAAAATTACGATTAGCTCCTTTTAGCATCAGTAAAATCGACCGTTTCGACGACATACCATGGTGTTACGTAATTAGTCAGATTCAAGAATTTTTACGAGAATTACCATATCATTGTCTGCGGAAACTTAGTTCAAACTCCTCGTGTCGAGGAACGCGAAGCTCTCATAATCGAAAATCACTCTTCCGCTCACGGCGGTTAAAGGAATCACTAAAACCTACAATCGGATAAGACCTCATTATCATTGGAATATCATGAAAAAGGATATCCAGCAATTCATCCAGAAATGCCGTCAATGTCAACTGAAGAAATTAACACAAATAAAAACGAAGCAACCCATGATAATTACAGATACGCCTAAAGCCGCATTCGATAAGGTTTCCCTCGATATAGTAGGTCCCCTTCCGATAACAAATTCCGAAAATCAATATATATTAACTATGCAAGATTTATTAACTAAATATTCTGTAGCAGTTCCCTTAAGAGAAGCAAATTCTTTATCTATTGCCGACGCACTCACTAAAAATTTTATTTCCATATATGGTGCTCCTAAAGCCATTCTCACAGATCAAGAAATTAATTTTCTATCCGGTCTAATATGAAATTTAGCAAAAATGTTTAATATACAACATTTTAAAACTACTGCCTATCGTCCACAATCTAACGGTCCTATCGAAAGATCACACCACGTGTTAATTGAATATCTTAAAACTCGAGTCCAAAGGAAAAGAGACTGGGATAATTATATTAATATGGCAATGTTCTCATATAATACTGGTGTTCACGAAGGTACACAATATTCTCCCTTTGAGTTAGTTTTCAGTCGAATAGCCCGATTACCTTCCGCCTATCCGCCTGCAGAAGGTAATTTAGAAATTACTTATCGAGATTACTTAACTGATTTATTTAATAAAATCCGCGACACACAAGAAGACGCTCGTAAAAATCTTATAACCTTTAAAGAGCAAAGCAAACGTTATTATGACCGGAGACTTAATGAATTTTCAAGTAGGATCACAAGTATTTTTATTAAAAGAACCAGCAAGAGCAAAATTTGCCGATCAATATACAGGCCACCATGAAGTTATAAAGATTTTACCTCAGAATAATGTCAAAATTCTAGTTAAAAATAAACTTAGAATTGTTCATGTGAATAAGTTAAAAATCGCCCATGTTGAACCAGGATGAAATTAATATGTATTACCTTCGGTTGCAGATGTTGGTATCGCCGACGAAACATTATTCCAGGATTTAATGCATTTACCTTCTTTTACAGCATACCATCGCCTGTGATTACCAACTGCTCCGAGACCCTGGAACAATCTAAAGGTGGACAACAGTCCTCTCTTTTATCGACATGCAGAGTTGTTGACTACCTTATATCTTTTATAATTTTTGCTTTTCTTTCAATTATCATAACCAATGACCTCTGTCATATTTGCCTTAACGCTATTTTAACTTTAGGACCCTTGCTTGTTTAATACAGTAATCGTAACATCTATTTTCGCCTCATATACGCATATATGTATAATCATTAAAGGGAAGGAACATTAATTATACATTAAATACACGGATTTTATGAAATCATTACTATATACATATAATGTGTCTAAGGAGAAATTTTAAATACAAACCACCCCTCTTACTAACAATAAGATATTTTCCAGACTTGTATCAGATAAGATGTGTGCGCGTAGCAGGTTATCAAGCCATAGGGGATAGCGATAAAATTTGTATAGATTGCTACGATCAAACAAACCCTGAAGGTTACTTATTCATACTTGGCCACGGGATTATCTACGGAGATATGGACCCCGTTAACTGTCGCATTTGTAAAAACGCGATATCCATAGAGGCACGTTCAATTTTGCAATGCGATATATGTTTTACGAACTACATACAATTCATGAATATTTATAGAGATCGTTGTAGTAATGAAATCGCCTTAGAAGGAAAACTATGAGAGTTCTAACTCAGATCCTCTGAGGGGGGTGCGGGGCGCGGGGGGTTCTCCGGGGCGAGGGGTATGACGTCACGCGGGGCGGAGGTATCTCGATGGTGCGGGGGCTGACGTCACGCGGGTGGAGGGGATGTTTCGACAAAGGAGGGGGAGTTTTCTGAGTGCAATATTTGTAGATGGTATCTTTACGACTTTTTTATGAGGGTTCTTAGACATTTTCCCAAAAAGGTATAGAACAAGCGCCAATGATTGATAATTTTGTACCCTCGTTAGTATAATTTTATTACGGAAGCGCCGATGTCCTATGCGAAGTGTCAAAATTGTGCAGTAATGTGTAAAAATGGAAAATAATAATTTCGAGGCAATATTAGACGAGTCGTCTGATGAAGATCACGAGTTGTCGGATAACAGTGTAGACGAATCTGACGAAGATCACGCGTTGTCGAGTGAGAGTAATTATATTAGTAATTGCAGTGAGGCAATACCTTACGGATATTCACGACAAGGCAGTGTCTAATTCACAAATCCTTGCGCTAAACGGATGTACAAAAGTTTGCGCCATATACTTTTATTATTCTACGGGTGGTGCTCTTGCTTTATGTATTTCGTGTATGATCTCTATTCAAGATGTCGGGCACATGTATGCTGTTAGAAAGCATGTGATTCAATTACACAACGCAGTGGATAGTCGATACTGTAGCAATTGTAGAGAATCATTGTGTCAGATATTTCCATGTGATATGTGTCCTATTTGCACAAAATAAACTTTTGGAGATTGTGCTGGGACACTTAAAGTGAGAATTCTATAAGTGTTGTGAAAATGTGGTGACTCAGAAAAAAATCGAAGGACATGTCTTCGGTGGTACAGTTTCTACGAAATCGTGAACTCGGTGTACAGAAACCCCAAACAAAAGATTTGGCCCATTTTATAGAAATTCATGAAGATATTTTAAGAACAACTGGCGGTTTATCTAAATGATTCAGAGCACACAACAATATCAAATGCTTTCGACGTCGCTATAAAAGCTGTGTGGTTTATTTTAAAGGATCTGAGGACCCATATATTGGTCGAATGGATATGCCATCACCATCGGCATCATGCGAATCATCAGATTATGATTTTTCGGACCAAGATATTGAGGAACCATTATGATTTTTCAGACCGAGATATTGAGGAACCGTATTCTCCCTAACCTGTCATGGAGGCAGTATGTAATACTTGTATTTATTTAAATAAATTAAAATATTTATAAATTAATAAAAAAAAAATTTTCTGTTATGCAGAAGGGACCCCTTGCTGTCCCATTATGGTCCTCTACCGCCTCGCAGCCAGCGCCCCACCACCTCGCAGCCGCTGCTCCTCCGCTTGCCGTCGACGCATTTAAAATTTTTATATTTTGTATTTTAAATTTATATTGTTTATCTATTTATCTTATTATTTGTATTTTTCTTATATATTCATATTATATTATTATAATATTTTTTATATTTTTATATTATATTCATATTATATTATTATATTCTTATATATTCTTATATTTTAAATTTTAAATTCACATACACACACATTCATACGCGCTCACACACACACACACACACACACACACACACACAAAATTATAAATATTACACATACCTATTTTATGAATAAAAAAAATTATTTTAAATATAAAAACACATATTTTACTTTAGAATAATTCCTCTCTTTCCTCCCATTTATATTACGAATATTATTATAAAAGAATTATTATTATTAATATTGGAAAAAATATTTTTAAAAAATCTCCTTCGCATGCACCTCGCGCTATCTCTTTCTTCTCTCTCGCGCTATCTCTCTCACGGTCCCTAGCCTCGCGCTATCTGTCTCTCTTTCGTGTACCACGCCGCGTGTACATCTCTCTCCTTCACATGCTCTATCTCTTTCTTCTCTCTCACGCTACCTCTCAGTCTCTAGCCTGGCGTTTCCCCTTCCCCGTATGACGTCAGACCCCGCAAGGACCATGCAACAAGTTATGTATGAGAGCTGCTTACTGGTGGGAGAAAGATGCAGAATGGAAATGCATGCAAAAATTACATCATAATTTAGACTTTAAAAACTCTTTATTTATATATTTTTTCTTACATATTATGGACTAAAAACTAAAGCTGCCAGCTCACAATCGATGAGTTGATGTTTATTGAAGGCGTCGCTAGCGCGTATTACATTTGATATTTCTTTAGGATTCGTTACATTGGACGCGATATTTGAAAATTGTGTAAATTTAACATCGACTGTCTCGGTAATTTTAACCAATCGATCAAAAGATACATCAATGCATGGATCGAGATCGAACATACGGTTTAACGTCGATTCGATCATCATCATGCATACATTTGAAGATTCGAGACTTATGAGTTTGGCCTAATCGTATGAACTCGCATTGTTAGCGGTCCAACGCTTATAAAACTGTGGACATTATTAGAGTCGTTCCGAAAAAAATTTTAAAGTATCATCGAATATGAAATTTTTATCCTTTTATTCCATATATTCCTACAATTTTTTTTTGAAGATCTTACATCAAAAATTATTGTACGGAATTCACAAATTTGACATAATAACTTTATAAAAGCGTATTTATTTCGTTCTTAAATCGGATTTTTTTTTATGCAGAGAATAATATTATAAAATCGTAAATCCCCTTACTAATCTTGATCATTGAATAAATCTCACCATTTATCTACATTTCCCTTCAATCAGAAATTCATATAAATTTAAAATCATACTATATTATCGTATGCAATTAATTACAACTGCGATTTAGTGCGATTATTTATATTTATAATAAAAAATGGAAAAATGTTTATATTTGTTTTATTTGAATATAAATGCTTAACGAGAAGACTAGAGGAGACCGGGGCTAGTAGGCTCAGTTCAAAGATATTATAAAATACCTCTTTTGTTATAAAATATATATATTTTTTTTTTTTTGAACACGCGTTTTAGATTGGTCATCACTAATTAAATAAAAATATATTATATAACTAATTTTTATCAGATCTATATTGATGTTTTATTTCTTCTAATATAACAATATTGATATGTGTGCAATCGAAAACTATTAAAATCATCAAAAAAGCCCGATCTCTAAAAGTTAATAAATTATATAATTTTTTCCATGATTCTCACGTATATGACACCACTGTGCGACATCTCTCTTGCGCTATCTCTCTCACGGTCCCTAGCCTCGCGCTATCTCTCTCTTTCGTATACCTCACGCTCTCTCATGAACGCCTCGCGCTATCTCTCGTAATCGCCTCACGCTCTCTCTCTTCTAAGCGTTCTCATGGTCCTTTCCGCAGGTATAAACAAAACAGAGTATGGCGTATAGCATTACGGTGAGCGCTGATGTCCAACCGCTCGAATTTATAAACAGATATTTATTACTACGATTTATCTGAGGGGATGGGGCTGAAGCTTATGGAGAGAGGGTCTCTGCGATGTTCATCACAAAGTTTAAAGCAGTCGCCGAGCTAAGTATCGCTAAGTGTCGTCGAGCTAAGTTATTAAGTGCAGTGCAAAATGCCTTTTGGATCGGGAGACATTTTGGGCCCAATTTTTTTTTTAACAATAATGTCCTTAGGACTTCATGAAATAATAGACATAATATCTTGGAAGACCCACCTGCTAGAAAATTTATTGAGGACTCTGTTCCTCATATTCACAATGCCGGTAAGTTTTATTATATAATAAATTTGTTTATTAATATTATCTACTAAATTTGTCGATTTTCAGAAGATAACCGAGGAACCCGTCCAAATCGGTGGATACCTTAATCTTCGGCATATGGAACAAGTACGAAATTATCGGTGGTGCGATCGGCGGGAATTGGCCGAGCTATGGGACGACGCGGAGGAAATCGTGGAATGGGCACAGGATTACTGGTGGGATGACGTCTTCCGCCTCAGAAAATTGTTCGGCGAGGAATCATATCCTCCCGAATCTGTCAGGGAGGAATTATGGGTCTAGTGAGTATCTCTTTTTAATTTTAAAAATTATTAAAATAATTAAATAATTAATAAAAATTTTAAATTTTTTAAGTTGTTTTTTTTATCGCTAGTACAATAATCAAAGGGGTAGTTGTAAATTAATCGACCAAACTAGCCAAAATTTGTTTATTTAATAGAAGTTACAATCCTTCGACCATATGGTTGTGGTCCTTTTCAAGTATAAATTGAAATAATAATTAATTTAAAAAACGGTTTGAATACAAAAAAAATAGAAATATACATAAAATGGATTTGCTATAAAATTTTAAGTACATACGTTCTTATTGAAACACTTCACAAATTTGAGTTAAAACAAATCATTAACATCTTGTTGAATTTTAAAGAGAGAGAAACATTGTATCTGTATGAAACTTTGTCAGTGACTGAAATATAAAAATAGGAAACCAAGCTAAACGACCTTTATTATTTTGTCATAGATTTTATTTAAGCTATCTGTGCCCTTTTGTAGGTTGATTGTATTATTGAAATTTTTTAATATACAACTTTTCCGCGATTTCTCTCTTTTTCACATATTTCTCATTATGTAATATATTAGGTTTTGTCCAAATCAAATTCATGTCCGAATTCCAACTTATGTTTATTTATAACGGAATGATTGGTTTCATGCAATTTTATATTGTTAAAATGCTCTTTCACTCGAGTACGTAAGCGCCTTTTTGTTTGGCCGATATATGACGTATTACAGTTTTTGCAATCTAATTTATATACAACATTAGTTCTCTGATCATTATGTAAACTATCTTTACCACGTTTAATCAATGTATTTAGTTTTTTTTTTTTTGTTATTTATAGACGTTGAAGCCCATGCCACGTATAACACGACATAGATCATAACTCACATCTTTAGCATATGACAATGAAATAAAAGATGTTCTGTCAGATTGTCCATGATTCATATCACAATCATTATTGTGATTACGATTTTTAATACATTAATTCTTTTTTTTTGTATATGTCGTTTGATGTGTTTAGGGAAACAATTATTAAGTAAGATATCATTCACCATCTCAATGCTTTTATGATGGAAAATGTCATTGGATAGTAGAATGACATGATCAACCAGATTATAAATAGTATTAATTTTATATTTTAAAGGGTGGTTAGAAAAAAAAGTTTATATATCTTCCAGAACATATAGGTTTCCTGTACCAATTAGTAATGAGTCTATTGTCAGAACGAATGATCGTTGTATTTAGGAAATTAATGGAAGAACTAACTTCAATTTCATATGTGAAATTCAAGCGTTGGTGGTAATTATTAAAAGTCATTAATATCACATCTATTTTTGTACGTGGCAATATAGCAAAAACGTCGTCTACATATCTATAATATATAGGGACAGTGAAACTTAACAAACTTAAACATTGTGTCTCCAAATCATCCATCACAGTATCTGCTAGGATAGGTGATAAAAGAGAACCCATCGGGCTGCCAAATATTTGTTCATAAAACTGACCATTGAAACTGAAACTAGTTGAATATAAAATCAATTCTATTGCATGTAAAAATTGAGCTAAATTGAAATTTGTGTTCTTAGCAATGTCAGTCCAACGTTTTTTAATGGCATTTAAAACCAACTCTTTAGGAATATTTGTGAATAATGAACTAACATCTAAAGATATCATTATATCATTATCATTAATAAAAGTATCTTTAATATTCTTAACGTTTATCGCTCGTTTATCGTAGTCTGTAACGCTAACTCAGAAACGGCTTTGAACGGCTCAAGAACGGCTACGAACGGCTCAAGAACAGGTCAAGAACGGCTACGAACGGCTACGAACGACTACGAACGGATCAAGAACGCCTACGAACGGGTCACGAACGGCTCAAGAACGGCTACGAACGACTACGAACGGATCAAGAACGGCTACGAACGGATCAAGAACGGGTCAAGAACAGCTCAGGAACGGAAATGAGTTATAAAACAAACAGCAGCAAACGACGATCGGGAAAAACCGGCGAAGCGATGAAACAACTTAGTTTGGAGAGACGGCAGTTGGTGAACGAACTGCACGCGCCGACAAGGAAAAATTTTCCCCGAAGACATGCCATAGTGCGGGGAAAATTTTTTCTTGCCGGCGCGTGCAGTTCGTTCACCAACTGCCGTCTCTCCAAACTATGTTGTTTCATCGCTTCGCCGGTTTTTCCCGATCGTCGTTTGCTGCTGTTTGTTTTATCACTCATTTCCGTTCCTGAGTCGTTCTTGACCCGTTCTTGATCCGTTCGTAGTCGTTCGTGACCCGTTCGTGACCGTTCGTAGCCGTTCTTGATCCGTTCGTAGTCGTTCGTAGCCATTCGTAGCCGTTCTTGACCCGTCGTGACCCGTTCGTGACCCGTTCGTAGCCGTTCTTGATCGGTTCGTAGTCGTTCGTAGCCGTTCTTGAGCCGTTCGTGACCCATTCGTAGCCGTTCTTGATCTGTTCGTAGTCCTTCGTAGCCATTCGTAGCCGTTCAAAGCCGTTTCTGAGTTAGCGTTACAGACTGCGATAAACGAGCGATAAACGTTAAGAATATTAAAGATACTTTTATTAATGATAATGATATAATGATATCTTTAGATGTTAGTTCATTATTCACAAATATTCCTAAAGAGTTGGTTTTAAATGCCATTAAAAAACGTTGGACTGACATTGCTAAGAACACAAATTTCAATTTAGCTCAATTTTTACATGCAATAGAATTGATTTTATATTCAACTAGTTTCAGCTTCAATGGTCAGTTTTATGAACAAATATTTGGCAGCCCGATGGGTTCTCTTTTATCACCTATCCTAGCAGATACTGTGATGGATGATTTAGTACTCTGCGTTGATACCACTGCTT
>NW_028141166.1:3236469-3334940 GCF_030444845.1 Prenolepis imparis | reverse complement strand
CTTTTGTATGTGCGCGCGCGTATGTCTGTGTGTCTGTGTGTGTGTGTGTAAATGTATGGCTAGATGCTACATGTGATTAGGCCTGATGTTCGAAATGTTTACCGTTTACTTCAATACAAGCACGTATTCTTTTCTTGAAATTATTTGTTGCATAAAGAATTTCATCGGCAAAAAGCACCGCTAGGCGGCGCATGGCGTAACAATTAATCCGTACATAAAATTCACTTAAGCGGAATTATTAACAGGCTCTCCAGCGAAGAAAAATGATCTTCTCTTGCAGAAAAGCACGTAACGAAATTCTCATTAATCAGCTATGTCGTATTCAAACGCAGAAGCTTCGGATATGATGCTTATTTTAGATAAATGTGGTGGTCAATTTAGAGCAGCTGCAAGATTGTGGCGAGAACGATACCCAGATCGCGTTCCTCACTCATACAATGTTTTTTCTCGCTTAAGTAAACGAATTATTAATAAAGGCATTATTCAACCTGATCACAATAAAGGTAGACAAATTCGACGCCCAGTTATAGAGGAAAGGACGCCAGAAATTCTTGCATCTGCTCAATTGTATCCCCACGATTCATTAAGGCGTAGAGAAAAAGATTCTGGTATTAGTCGTGCACCATCCACCGGATTTTTCATGAAAACAAGCTGCATCCGTACAGGATGAGTCTTCACCAAGCATTGACGATTGTCGATTTTAGAAACAGACTTGAATTTTGCAATTGGATACGTCAACAACCACAAAACTTTCATCAGAAAATAAAATTTTGAAAATGAAAGTTTTGTGGTTGTTGACGTATCCAATTGCAAAATTCAAGTCTGTTTCTAAAATCGACAATCGTCAATGCTTGGTGAAGACTCATCCTGTACGGATGCAGCTTGTTTTCATGAAAAATCCGGTTCAACAGAAAATTTTATTTTCTGATGAAAGCACATTTAAAAGTGACGGGTCTGTAAATACTTGGAACTGTCGTTATTGGGCACAAGAAAATCCTCATTGGTTCCGAGAAATTGACCATCAACATGTTTGGAAAGTCAATGTTTGATGCGGAATTATTGAAAAACATGTCGTTTTTCTTTGGGCCGTTTTTCTTTGAAGAGGACTTAAACGGTGCTCGATATGCCAATTTCATTGAAAATAATCTTCCGCTTTTGCTTGAAAATATTCCTCTACAATTATGCCTAAACATGTTTTTTCAGCAAGATGGATGCCCAGCGCATACATCTATAGTTGCTCGTCAACGATTGAACAATATGTTTCCAAACAAATGGATAGGCAAATATGGCCCACATCATTGGCCAGCACGATCACCGGACCTCAGTGTTCTCGATTACTATTTGTGGGGAAGAGTAAAAGATCTGGTATACTGCGAACCCCCAACGACAAGAGATAATATGATTCATAGAATACGCGACGCTATTCGTTCTTTAGATGCCGATGATATTCTTTATGCAACAAATAATTTCAAGAAAAGAATACGTGCTTGTATTGAAGTAAACGGTAAACATTTCGAACATCAGGCCTAATCACATGTAGCATCTAGCCATACATTTACACACACACACACACACAGACACACAGACATACGCGCGCGCACATACAAAAGAAATGTAAATCCGACCGGGCAACCTCCGCGCGGTAGACTTTGAGTAATGCTAACGCCGGCGGTACTGTAACTTTCAAGCTCCATAACTCGAAAACTACTTAATAAAAAGAGACTTACATATAGTGTTTTGAAAAGCTCTTGAGATAAGCTACAAGAATATGGAATGAAATATAGGTACTTCCATTTAAAAATTTTAAGGTCATTTTTATATGACCTTGACAACACTCTTCAAGGTCATACTAATATTACTATGTAATGCATTACTTGAAGCCCTACAACTTTTATCTGAAACATTTTTGTCTGCCGCGTTCAGTTTTCGATATAATAGGGTGATACGGGTGGTCTGAGACACCCTGTATATATATATATATATATATATATATATATATGGAGCACATTCCATATCAAGTAGATCATAATTAATTTCATTTTAATATATACCCAGACAGCACAGCATATTTGTAAAATATTTATAGAATATTTATAATAAATATTTTAATATTTTATAAATATTTATCATAATATTTATCTTTACATACCATAAATATTATTTGAAATATTTAATCTATGTTTTAATAATATGTTAAATAAAGGTTTTTATAAAACATTTTTAAAATATTTATATAATATTTGAAAAAAATATATATTCATAAATATTTATGAATCTTTATCATAAATATTGTGTGCTGTCTGGGTAGTATATATACAATATATATATACTATATATTATAATATATCTAATATATACTTAATAATATTTATATACAATGTTAATAATATCTCTTAATTTATCAGTTGTCAAGCCATTAAGAGGAAAGACAGAAAAAGAAGGAAAAGGAGAGAAAGAGAGAGAGAGAGAGAGAGAGAGAGAGAGAGAGAGAGAGAGAGAGAGAGAGAGAGAAGAAGATACAAAGAAAGGAGAATAAGAAAGAGAAGGAAAGAGAACAAAAAAGTACGTTTAACAACGCATCCCAGCAAACACAAAATATAACTGCTATGTAACATGTATATAATGCTATATAACGTGCATGTTATATATAACGTACACATTAGTTGTAATTTCCCACTCATGGATGTACCATTTATAATATAACATATGTTATACTTTAATTATATTGTAATTATATCCCAGATAGCATCGATATTGTAGGATGCCAAAGATAATCAAATTTTTTCAGTTGGAATATAATTACAATATAATTACAATATAACATATGTTATATGTTACAAATATTACAATGAGTGGGAAATAACAACTAACGTGTACGTTACATGTAATATGCATGTTATAACGTGTTACATAGCAGTTATATATTTGTATTATTTAAAATAGGATACTTTTGTATATATGTATATGTGTGTACAAGGTGTTAAAAAAAAGTATGTTTCCCTATTTATTTTCTCCCAGGAAACGACAAATTTGCAGATCTCTCGAGTGTCATAAATTTTTGTTTAGATATTCTGAAAACATTGGTACGCAGTTTGGTGCGGAAGCGACTTGGCATTTAAGTATGTTTTTTTCAACTAATGGAGCGATTTTTTAGTGTGTCCAACTGCGAGATACGGGCGATTCTTTAATTTTTGACTGCGAGAAATGAGAGTGCAACAAATATCTATTAACAGTTAAGAAAAGTTTATTAGAAAAAATGTACGAGCATTCAAATATGATCCGTGTTGTCATCAGTATTAAACATATCTTTTTTAAAATTCTTGACAATGAGCTCCAACGAAAAATTATTTGAATACTCATACATTTTTCCTCATAGTTGGACACGCTAAAAAATTCGTTTCATAGTTGCAAGAAGCGTATTTAAAGCTGCGAGGTCGTTTTTTATTCAAACTGTATGAATGTTTTTAAAATTTCTAAACAAAAGTTTTTGACGCCAGAGAGATCTGTTAATTTTTGTTTCTTGGAAGAAAAAAATAGCGAAACTTATTTTTGGTTTAACCTTCGTGTATAGGTGTGTGTGTGTGCGTGTGTGCTTGCGTGCGTACAGTGTCCCATGACTAAAGTCATGGAATAATGATAATATAAAAATATAATATAATTATCTCTTTCACTCTTTCTATCTCTATTATGGTTCCTGCACACAGAATGCGGTAAAGCTTGTTGCGCGGCAAAAAGCAACGTGGCAAACAAAATTTACGCATAGAAAATGCATATAAATGAAGAATATTCAATAGAAATTATTTCCGTCTCGCGGAAAAGATTCAGTTCAATATTTTTCGCGCGGTGGAAGTTATATATCTATTATTTCTGTAATAGCAAGCATTCGATTGGCCACCACGTCACTTCGTGCCGCGCGGCAAGTTTTACCGCGTCCTGTGTGCAGGAGCTATTATAGTCTTTAAAATTTATAAAATATGATTTTTTCTATTTGACATTAATATTTTTTATTTTATTTTCAGGTACGCAGTAAAAATAAGGACGTTTGCAGATATTTAAATATAATAATAGTAATAATAATAATAATAATAATAATAATAATATATAGTTAAAATTAATTATTATATAGTTATAATTAGTTATGCATATATATATACTTATAATACGTTTAAGTTGTATTTGTATATTATTTAATAATTATTAAAATATAAACTTAACAATATATTTTAATTATTGAGATATATATATATATATATATATATTATATATTAATTTTGTACATAATAAAGATATTTGTAAATAATAAAGATATTTGATAAAATGATGATGATGATGATGATGATGATGATGATGATGATGATAATGTTGATGATGATATGCTGATTATGAAGATGATGATGATGATGATGATATTGATGACAATGATAATGATGATGATAACATTGATGACATTGATGATGATAATGATAATGATGACATTGATGACATTGATGACATTGATAATGATGATGATGACATTGATGACAATAATAATGATGATAATGATAATGATCACGAATAGTTGTAATATAGTTGAATTTTTTAATATATTATTTTAAATTGCATTGAAAAGAAACATTTCTTTTTCTTCATACATATTTGTATTTTAATTTTCAAAGAGTTTTAATTAACGCATAATTTTAATTATCGCACATATAATTTTGCTTTAATTATTATATCATCTAATATACATATCTTTTTTCTTTGTAATTGATATACGTATAAAATACATATACATACATTGTTTAAATTTTAATAATTTGTTTAAATCCAATAAAATATATATTTTAATAAAATATTTATATATACTTTTAAAAAATCGTGTGTAGGTGTGTATTTCTGTGCATATATACATATATATATATATATATATATATATATATAAATAGCGTAATATATCTATTTTTATAAATATTAAACTTTCGTAAAATGCCGAAACGCAAAATACAACGTACTTTAGAAGAAGAAGAAGAATTTCAACGACAATGTCGTGAAAGAAAAGCAGAGAATCAACATTGTCGTCGCCAAATTGTAAAAGTAAGAAATAATATACTAAAATCAGTTGATAACAGAAATCATTGTGTTGCTGGTACAATACATAATAATCATATAATAGAATTAGATGAAGAAATAGTTGGACAAAGTTCTGGAAATACTACATCAGTATGCCAGCAACGTTCTGCAGAATGTCAATCTCGTTATCGTTCACGACAGAGAAATCAACCTCGCTTAAATAATAATAATACTATGTCAATTAGTAATGTTGTTGAATATTATATTGGTTCTATGAACGTATCTTGTGTTCATTGCAAAGCAAAGCATTTTGCATCTGAAAAAGTATCTAACAAAGGAAACTCATTTCACGATTGTTGCAATCATGGTGCAGTACATTTACAACCATTACCTGAATTTCCTCAATTACTTCGTAATTTATTCGATGGTAGTCATATAAAATCTAATGATTTTTTTAAACATATTCGTAGTTATAATAGTTCGTTTTCATTTGCATCATTTAATGCTAATTTAATTAACTTTAACAATAGACGACCTGGTCCATATTGTTTCAAAATACAAGGACAAATTTATTATCAAATTAATACAGCATTATATGCTGCACAAAATGAAAGTCCTACTTACGGTCAACTTTTTATTGTGGATTCAAATGAAGCCATAGATCATCGTCTTAATCAAAATTCATATTTAGATTTTGAAATTGTACAAAACCTTGAACAAATAATGCGAGAATTTAATGTATTTGCTCAATCTTATCAAATGATGGGTGAAGAATTAGAAAATCAACGACGTTTACAAACGGAATCAGGTGAATTATTACCTGAATTACAATTATTATTTACTTTAAAACCAGGTATGGATAGACGTCGATATAATGCTCAAAGAACTAATGAAGTTGCTGCTGTTTTTTGTACTACTGCTGATGGAGAAATTCCAGAGTCATACGTTACAATACGTAATAGAAATACTAAAACTTTACAAAATGTTAGTATTATGGATCCAAATGTTGAACCATGGATATATCCATTGTTTTATCCATATGGTACTCAAGGATGGCATCGTTATTTAACAAAAATAAATAGTGATAGACGAATAACTAGAGGACAATATATTAAATATCGTATGGCTATTCGTGATGAATTTAATGTTTTTTTATTAGGACGTCGCTTATTTCAGCAATGGCTTGTAGATAGTTATGTAAAAATGGAAAAAGATAGAATTGATTATTGTAAAAATCATCAAAAAGAATTACGTTCCGAAACATACCAAGGATTAAGAGATTATTTACAAACTACGGCGAATAACTTAAATGGACGTATTGGAAAAATGGTTATACTTCCTTCCACGTTTATTGGATCGTCGCGTAATATGTTACAACATTATCAAGATGCAATGGCAATTGTTAGTAAATTTGGTAAGCCAGATCTTTTTATTACTATGACTTGCAATCCAAAATGGCGTGAAATCGAGGAAAATCTATTGTCTGGTCAACAAGCTTCTGATAGACCTGATATTTGTGCTCGTGTTTTTAACATTAAAAAAGATTATTTAATTGATTTAATTGTAAAGCAAACATTTTTTGGTGAAGTAGCAGCATTTGTATACGTTATTGAATTTCAAAAACGCGGTTTGCCACATATTCATTTGTTGATTACTTTAAAATACAATTACTTTAAAATAACAACTCCACAAATTGTTGATAAATACATTTTTGCTGAAATTCCTGATCCTGATGAAAATCGTATTTTACATGATATAGTTATGAAACATATGATTCATGAACCTTGTGGCGATTGGTGCTTGGTAGATGGACGTTGTTCGAAACACTTTCCAAAACCATTTCTCGAAGAGACTAGAATGGATGAAAATGCTTATCCTTATTATCGTAGAAGAGATAATGGTAAAAATTTTGAACGTCCTGGCGGATATAAAGTTGATAATCGTTATGTTGTTCCATATTGTCCTATTTTATCGATTATATTTAATTGTCATATTAACGTTGAGGTAGTTTCAAGTATTAAATCGGTTAAATATTTGTATAAATATATTTATAAAGGACACGATGTTGCTGCTATAACCATTGAACCAGTAACAGAAAATGTAATTATTGATCATGATGAGATACATAATTATATCGAAGCTCGTTATGTTGGACCTGTAGAAGCCATTTGGCGTATTCTTGGTAAAAAGTTACAAGATAAAAGTCATACTATAATGCGTTTGCCAGTCCATCTTCCTAATGAACAAAATATTATAATCGAAAATGAAAATATTGACGACGTCATGACATCTGCTTTAAATCAAGTTACTATGTTAATAGATTATTTCTCATTGAACTTACGAGATGAAGAAGCAAGACAATATTTATATATAGAAATTCCACGCTATTATACATTTAAAAAAGAAAAAATTAATGGTAGAAATATATCGCGTTGGGTTAAACGCAAAAGTCATTTTAATTGTGTAGGACGAATATATTCCGTTAGTCCAGCACAAACAGAATTATATCATTTGCGATTATTATTACTTACAGTAAAGGGGGCTACAAGTTTTAATGATTTGAAAACTGTAAATGGAGAATTTTGTCAATCATTTTCAGCGGCATGTTTGGCTTTAGGTTTAATCGAAGATGATGATGAATGGAAACGAGCTATGAATGAAGCTGTTGCATGGATGATGCCTCGACAACTTCGTAGATTATTTGTACGTTTATTATTACATTGTCAACCATTACATCCTGAAGAGTTGTGGGAAAATTTTAAAGAAGCAATGTCTGAGGATTATGTTCGACATTTTGGTATGTTACAAGGACAAAATAAAGCTTATATGCAAATTAATAGTATGCTTCGTGCTGAAGGTAAAAGTCTTGCTGATTTTCCACAAATGGAACAGTTAATAGAAAATAGTGGAGAGGAAGATTACATGACATTTGATGAAGATATGGAAATAGGCACCAAACAATACAAACAATTAAATGAGAAGCAAAAAGAGATAGTTGATCTTTTATTAAATAGATTAGACAATAAAAATAATAATCATAATTGTTTTTATATTGATGGTCCAGGTGGATCAGGTAAAACATTTATATACACAACTATTTATCATTTAGCTAGAATTAGAAATAAACATGTGTGTACAATGGCTTTTACGGGCATTGCAGCGACATTATTACCTACTGGAAAAACAGTTCATAAGACATTTGGATTACCGGTTCCATTATTCGCTGATTCGTCATCTGCTATTAAAATACAAACTAAAGAAGCTCAATATTTGAAGGAAACTGATATTTTTATTTGGGATGAAGCACCAATGGCACCACGATATGCTTTAGAAATTATGGATAGAACATTGCGTGATATTATGAATAATGATTTTCCCTTTGGCGGAAAAATTGTTTTATTGGGTGGTGATTTCAGACAACTTTTACCTATTAAATTACATGCTACTCGAAGTGAAATTGTAAATCTTTCTATTAAATTTAGTTCTACTTGGAGACATTTCGTAAAATTTTCTTTAACCCAAAATATGCGAGTTCTTCAAGAAGAAATTGAATTTGCAAAGTTTTTATTGGATATGGGAGATGGCAAATTAAATGATTTAAATGATAATATAGAAATTCCTGAATGTTGTGTAGCGCCTATTAATGCTGATATTGTTGAAGATACATATGGTGATTTAATACGAAAAAAGGAGTTTGTCAAAGTAGCTAAATGTGCGATACTTTCTGCAAGAAATGTTGACGTAGATGAAATCAATAAGAAAGTTGTTGAATTATTAGATATAGTTAATGAACGAATTTATACAAGTGTAGACAGTGCTATAAATGGTGACAATGGTGACATTGGTGAAGTTTTGTTACCAGAATATTTAAATAGTTTATCTCCATCATCTCTTCCTCCACATGAATTGCGTTTAAGACCAAATTGTATCATTATGTTGATTAGAAATCTTAGTATCAATGAAGGTCTTTGCAATGGAACACGATTAATGGTTATAGAACTTGGAGATCATTTATTAAAGTGTAAGATTTTAACAGGTGACAAAGCAGGAGATATTGTGTTTTTAAATCGTATAACATTATATTGTGAAAATATATATCCTTTTACTTTTTCCAGAAGACAGTTTCCGATAAAATTAGCTTTTGCTATGACAATTAACAAATCGCAAGGACAAACGTTTGATAAAATTGGTTTAGATCTTTGTAAAGATGTTTTTAATCACGGGCAACTTTATGTTGCTTTTTCACGAGTTCGTTCTTGGCAATCATTAAGAGTTTACCTTGGTAATCAACGAAATAATAGATACGTAAAAAATTATGTATATAAGGAAATGTATATTTAATTTTTTTGGCTTTTCAAATCTGATAAAAAATTATTTATATTAAAATAACATTAACAAAGTAAATAATTTAATTTAATTTAAGAAATAAATATGTTATCAGTATATTAATACTTGTTATGTAATATTAATAATAATTATGGTTTATTATTTTTATTAATTGTCAATTATTATTAATTGTATAAATGTTAATGTTATTATAAAAATAAGAAATGGTATTTATATTTATTTATATTTATTTATACTTATTTATATACTTACATTTATATTTTTATTTAAATTTATTTATATTTATTTATTTATATTTATTTACAATAATTATGTTATTTATTAAACTTTCTAATATCTCTCTTACTGTTTATTTATATATATATATATATACATATATATAAATTAAAATGAAACATTTTTTTAAGAATTTACTAGAGAATATTATTATTCATTTTTTAAATAATTATTAATTATTATTTAAAAAATTATTAGTTTATATTTATATTTATTTTTATTATTAATAAAAAATAATTTTTTTTAAAGAGTAGTGTATACTTTCAATTAAAGTAAAAATATAATAATATGTAAAAACAATATGTTGAATATTAACAAAGAGAAATAGATATAAATATTAAAGATGACATATAATTATTTTTTTTTGAACAAATCAATTACATAAATTAAACATTAAAGATTAATTAAAATTAACATTAAAATTTAATTAAAATAAAAACTCAAACATTATTTGATGCATTGCCGCAACTCTTCTTATTCTGCATCTAAAAAAGAGCATTTTATATTAATTTTAATAAAAATTAAAAATTTTTTTAAATATATATTTATATAATATTAATTTATAATAACTAATGTGTACCAAAATCGAAATATTCGATTCTCATTGGTTCGATACACATTCTGGTACACATTGGTTGCTATACCAGAATGACGCCAAAAATCGCTTATATATTGTATATATATATATATATATATATATATATATATATATATAAGCAAGCATTTGATTGGCCACTGCGTTTCTTCTTGCCGCGTGGTAAGCTTTATCGCGTGGCAAGCTTTACCGCGTGGCAAGCTTTACCGCATCCTGTGTGCAGAAGCCATTTCAATCGTGATGAAAGTACTGTGCGAAGTAACGCAAAGTACCTTAGAATCTCATAGAAAAGTACATGTGAATAATTATATCCATCCATCCAACTATGAAGTGTCATGTAATCAACGCAGTATCATGATAAGAATAGTGCAAAGAGAAGAAATAACAGATATGCCGCATGTAATACAGCACGTGAGTATTGATTTGTGATCTTTCCCTAATCGCGTGTTAATGAAAGACGTGTATTCTTTATATATTGTTTATGTAATGTAAACTATAAATTTCAGTACTGGTAGTGTATATCGGAACATGCCTATTATCAATAAATCACTGTGCTATCTGGGATATAATATATATGTATATTTATATATTATATTGTAGTTATACATATTATAATTATATCACAGATAACATAGTGATTTATTGATATTAAGCATGTTCTAATATACACTACCAGTACTGAAAATCTATAGTTTACGTTACATATATTATAAATTTTTAGTATTGGCAGTATATCAGAACATGTCCATTAATTGCAACTAACATGTTGCATATGTAACATACATATTAGTTGTAATTTCTCACTCATTATTTTACATCATCCTATAATGAACACGTTAATATATACTATCAGCAATAAAAATTTATAATATATGTAACGTAAACTATAGATTTTCAGTGCTGGCAGTGTATATCGGAACATGTTTAATATTAATAAATCACTGTTATCTGGGATATAATTAAAATATAATTACAATATAACATATTATATTGTGATTATACTACAGTAATTTATTGATATTAGACATTTTCTGATATATACTACCAGCACTGAAAATCTATAGTTTACGTTACATATATTATGAATTTTTAATACTGACAGTACATCGGAACATGTCCATTAATTGTAACTAATATATATATAGTATTCAAATTAACATTTTTTATTTTACAGAGCTCAAGCTATGTTGAATGTGCATATTAAGTGCGATGGAGGTATAAATGAATAATACGAAGAAAAAAGAAGCAGTAAATTGGCGTGTAATATAGCATAACACATGTGAGTATTAGTTTGTGGCTATCTAACATGTCTTCCCCAAAAGAGAAATAATTGTTGTAATATGTAATTAATGTGCATATAACATATATGTTAGTTACAATTAATGGACATGTTCCGATATACTACCAGTACTAAACATTTATAATATATATAACGTAAACTATAAATTTCAGTACTGGTAGTGTATATCGGAACATGCCTATTATCAATAAATCACTGTACTATCTGGGATATAATTACAATATAATAACAATATAACATATATGTCTTATATTACAAATATTACATCTAAATAGATGTAAATAGATGTACTCCATACTACATCTATAACTAGATGTAATATTTATAATATAACATATATTATATTGTAGTTATACATATTGTATGTAATTATGTATATCACAGATAACATAGTAATTTATTGATATTAGGCATGTTCCAATATACACTACCAGGTATACGCACTACTAATGGTTAAACCATTTAATTTTATATTATTTATTTTTTTATTTTTTATTATTTTATATTATATAAAATCTATTAACGCGCGATTACAAAACCAATTAAACATTTCAGATATATAACTATTGTATACACATATTTAATATGCATGTTACATGTGTAACGTGTACTTGTTAGTTGTAATTTTTCATTAAAATATTAATTATTATATTTCATTAAAATATTAATTATTATTTCATTAAAATATTAATAATTTTAAAAATATTAATTATTATTTCATTAAAATATTAATATAATTTTTATTTAAAAAAAATATATATATATGCATCATTGTACACGATAACGCAAATGACTCAAACCAAAATTTGTCGAAATCTATATACATAAACGTAAGAAGAGTCTAATTCTAACTTTAGTATTAAATGCCACTTGGCGGATGGAACAAAATCATTTTTTGAGTAATTTTGACAGTTTTTTAAAAAATTTAATATACAAGCTTAAATTGTTATACGATTTAAATGATCTAATATCTTTATCCAATGTCAGTGATTACTATTCTGCAATCATAATTCTAAAATGCAAAATGATGGATCCAATATGACTGCTACATATGCAATATTTTTTATTTTATATTTATTGAAAATGTAGTATTTCTTTATATTATTTTTTATAGAAAAAGTAAAAAAATTGAACTTTTAAGGATGAATTAAATTTTAATTTTTTCATTTAAATTTAATTTACCTTTAAAAGTTCAATTTTTTTATCTTTTCTATAAAAAATAATACAAAGAAATACTACATGTATTCGCATCAAATATAAAATAAAAAATATTGCTGTTATTGTATATAGCAATCGCGTATTGGATTCATCATTTTGCATTTTATAATTCTAATTGCGAATTAGTAATCATCGATACTGGAAATTTATACAGATATCAAATAATTTAAATCGTATAATAATTTACTCATGTATATTGAATTTTATAAAAAACTTTATCAAAGTCACTCAAAAAATGGCTTTGTTCTAGACGCCAAGTGGCATTTATTAATTCTACATATTATAATTCTATTCATATAAATATTAAAAATAAGATAATAAAAAGAAAGATAATAATAGAATAATAAAATAAGGTTGTCTTTCTTCAAGGACAAATTGATCGACGATTAAAAAGTCACAGTGCGAAGAAGAGTATGGCGGCTGGCGAAAAGGAACATTCGAGAAGAAGCACGTAGCAGAATCGAAGATTGAAAAAATTTTGAAGATTGCGGAGGATACGAAACAAAAGAGAAAGAGATAGTGATGAAAAAAGTAGTGAAGAAAAAAGATAAGAATAAAAGTAAGGATACACATGAGGAAGTTTAAAGAAGAATAGAAATTGAGAAAATACGAATGGTCAATAAAAAATAATTATTATGTATATTTTATACTTTTTGCGTATTTTCTTCTAAAATTCTTTTTTTCGGAGTACGTATTCCTTTTAATAATTTCGATAGTGCCATATGCCCTTCTATTTTCTTTATGTCAGTTAAATTGTTTACAATTAGATATGGTGGATCAACTGTTTTAAAGAAAAAAATAAATATAATATAATTATATATATAACTAAATATATTATATATATATATGAATATATGAGCCATTACCTGCAGAATACATTGTTCCAATAACTTCAATTTTATCGCCTTTTTTAATTTTTGAATCATATTCTTCATTTGTAAAATTTATTATATGGACTTCCACTTTAAATGTTCCGTCCGTAAGCGAACCATATCCAATGGTTTTGTTTAATTTATTATTAAACATTTCATAAAAGTTAGGCTTAATATATGCTTGTAATACTGCAAAATAAATATTTAACAAATTAAAATTATATTATAAATATATTACAAATATATATCATTAATATTATTAATTAATATAACAAAATAAAATAAATTTAAAAAATAAAAAATTAAAGTAAAATATAAAAAATATAAAATAAAAATAAAATAATTATAATGATAATGTAATTATTATTAATATATAAAAACTTAATTATATATAACTATTACTATGTAATTATATATTATAATTATATTTAATTATATTATTATTATTTTGATATTATTGTGATTTATTTTGTTATTATTTTTATTGTTGTTATAAATTATTATTTTATTATTATTATTTATTTCATTTATTTCATTAATTTTATTTATTTCATTTATTTCATTTATTATTATTTATTTTATTTATTATTATTTATTATTATTATTTATTTATTATTTATTATTATTTTTTTAAATTATTATTTATTATTATTTATTTATTTATTTCAATAATAATATACATAATTGGAATTATATTATATATTAAACTGTTTATATAAAACTCACTTATACGCCGCGAAGTATTTAAAACATCTTTTAATTCTACAAAATCCGGTTTAGAATTTGATATATTTGTTGGTTCATATCTTCCTAAATTTGTAACGATTGTATTGCTTTTGATGTGTAATTCGAACGGCACATTGCCGTTATTAAATTTTGTAACTTTTGGTGTACGTGCTTGCACACCGTCCAGATGAATTACCTATAAATATATTTTATAATTTAAAAATAATTTTATGATATATACAAGGTGTCCCAAGTCTGGAAACGGTTGAATAATGACACTTACACAATTAGTTTGTACTGCCGATTCAATATTATCTATATCATCATTCCAAGCGATGATTTGTATACGACGTCCGTTTCCGTTATTAATAAAAAATTTGAAAATTTTGTATTGATTATTGTCTCCTACGTATCGTGACGACTCGATTCCGTCGATATAACCAATAATTTCACTATTAAGTATTAACGATTTTAAATTAATCATAATTTTTAAAAATTAAATTTAGAAAAATGCAAAAACAAAAAATTTTTTAATAATATTAAAAAATATATTTTAATTTTAAAAAATAAGAATAAAAATTTTTGTAACTGAGAATGATTGAAAATTAATTTATAATAAACATACACAATTAAGTCAAAAATTTAATTTCAGAAAATAAGAATAAAAATTTGCCAGTGTGTCAAGTTATTATTATTTTTAAAGAATAAAAATCTTTATAACTGAGAATGGTTGAAAATTAATTTATATTAGACTTACACAGTTGAGTCAAAAACTTGAATAGTATCTATAGCTTCATTCGTGGAAAACAAGCTTATCGGATCTACATCCTCTTCTTGTTCATTTAAATCTTCATTATCTGCAATCATTTTCTCATTCAAATCTTCATTAACTTTCTTAACTTCAATATTTTTTCCAGCCATTTCTTTGGAAATATGTATTCTGCAGATAGAAAATTATAATTAGTATTAATTTATTATTATTAATTTTTATTAAATTTTAATTAATTTTTGTTATTGTTATTATTGTTATATTTATTATTACACTTATCATTTTTACAATATTGTTATATTTATTATATCTATTATAATTTTTATATTATTGTTAATACTATTATTATAATTTAATATTATTTATGTTTGATATATATTTTTAAAATTATATTATATAATTATATAATATATAATGTTATGTTTTGTAAATACCATATTTTTGTATATTATTATATAATGTTGTACAATTATAAAAATTATGATTTTTCTTAAAAAAAATAAATACAACTAATAAAATCAAACTTGTTTAATTAAAAATGCATTAGAAATAATGAACAATTCAAAAAATTGCAAAACGCGTGTTAAATTGAAATAATCAAGCTGTTAAGGACATCGATTAATTATAAAATATAATAAATTAATTATAATCTATATTTTATCGAAGAAAAGAATGAAGCTAAAAAGAGTAGATAGAATATAATAGATTAATAAAAAAAATGATAGAAAGGGAGAAAATGTCAAAAGTTATAAACTAATAGTTAGATTTAAAAGAAAAAAGGACATTTGTTTAAAAGAAATGAAAGAATGATATTGAAAGAATAACGAAATGAATTAGGCCTGATTACATCAATGTCATTTTGGTTTTAAGCGAGATTTAAATATATATTTATCTTTATCTCGCTCAAAATCAAAAAGACATTGATGCAATTGGACCTAAATAACAGATATAAAAATAATAAATTTACACTTACCTGCAATATGATATATTATATTACAGCAAAATAAATATTTTTAACCAAGCTCCAAGCTCCAAATGATATTTGAATTGACATAAAACAAATGAAAATTATTTAAAAACAGAAAGAATATCTTACGTGAATATATATGAATATGTATGACATTTGACTTTGTATGTTTTTTTTCAATACGTATGTACAAGGTGTCTTAATCGCACATATCAAATATCTAAATAGCTATATATAATATATAGGCTGCGGTCGAGAATGCGCGAATGCTACGAATGCTACGAATAATTCGAAACATGATTCTATATTTGCTCTACATTACAAAAGAACAAAGATAAAATAATGTTTCGAATTATTTGCAGCACATTCTCGAGCCTATATTTCTATTTATATATTTGATGTGTGTGATTAAGTGTCCCCAAAAGATAAATATTATAATTGTTGTATAATATGTAATTAACGTACAAGCTGTGGATCGAGAATGCGCTACGAATAATTCGAAACATCATTCTATCTTTGTTCCATATTAGTAGCACATTCTCGACCGCAGCTTATATTGTATAGTTGAAGGAAATAAATGGCGCGCGCGAAGCGCGCGCTTTGTAGTGTTCTAGTTCAAATAAAACAAATATAAACATTTTTCCATTTTTTATTATAAATATAAATAATCGCACTAAATCGCAGTTGTAATTAATTGCATACGATAATATAGTATGATTTTAAATTTATATAAATTTCTGATTGAAGGGAAATGTAGATAAATGGTGAGATTTATTCAATGATCAAGATTAATAGGGGATTCACGATTTTATAATATTATTCTTTGCATAAAAAAAAAATCCGATTTAAGAACGAAATAAATACGCTTTTATAAAGTTATTATATCAAATTTGTGAATTCTGTACAATAATTTTCAATGTAAGATCTTAAAAAAAAAATTGTAGGAATATATGGAATAAAAGCATAAAAATTTCATATTCGATGATACTTTAAAATTTTCTTCGGAATGACTCTAATAATGTCCACAGTTTTATAAGCGTTGGACCGCTAACAATGCGAGTTCATACGATTAACAAGGCCAAACTCATAAGTCTCGAATCTTCAAATGTATGCATGATGATGATCGAATCGACGTTACACCGTATGTTCGATCTCGATCCATGCATTGATGTATCTTTTGATCGATTGGTTAAAATTACCGAGACAGTCGATGTTAAATTTACACAATTTTCAAATATCGCGTCCAATGTAACGAATCCTAAAGAAGTATCAAATGTAATACGCGCTAGCGACGCCTTCAATAAACATCAACTCATCGATTGTGAGCTGGCAGCTTTAGTTTTTAGTCCATAATATGTAAGAAAAAATATATAAATAAAGAGTTTTTAAAGTCTAAATTATGATGTAATTTTTGCATGCATTTCCATTCTCCATCTTTCTCCCACCCGTAAGCAGCTCTCATACATAACTTGTTGCGTGGCCCTTGCGGGGTCTGACGTCATACGGGGAAGGGGAAACGCCAGGCTAGAGACTGACAATGAGAGATAGTGTGAGAGAGAAGAAAGAGATAGCGCATGTGAAGGAGATAGATGTACACGCGGCGAGGTACACGAAAGAGAGACAGATAGCGCGAGGCTAGGGACCGTGAGAGAGATAGCGCGAGAGAGAAGAAAGAGATAGCGCGAGGTGCATGCGAAGGAGATTTTTTTTTTTAATAATATTTTTTTCCAATATTAATAATAATAATTCTTTTATAATAATATTCTTAATATAAATGGGAGGAAAGAGAGGAATTATTCTAAAGTAAAATGTGTTTTTATATTTAAAATAATTTTTTTTATTCACAAAATAGATATGTTCATATTTATAATTTTGTGTGTGTGTGTGTGAGCGCGTATGAATGTGTGTGTATGTGAATGTAAAATTTAAAATATAAGAATATATAAGAATATAATAATATAATATGAATATAATATAAAAATATAAAAAATATTATAATAATATAATATGAATATATAAGAAAAATACAAATAATAAGATAAATAGATAAACAATATAAATTTAAAATACAAGAAATAAAAATTTTAAATGCGTCGGCGGCAAGCGGAGGAGCAGCGGCTGCGAGGTGGTGGGGCGGTGGCTGCGAGGCGGTAGAGGACCATAATGGGACAGCAAGGGGTCCCTTCTGCATAACAGAAAATTTTTTTTTATTAATTTATAAATATTTTAATTTATTTAAATAAATACTTACAAGTATTACATACTGCCTCCATGACAGGTTAGGGAGAATACGGTTCCTCAATATCTCGGTCTGAAAAATCATAATGGTTCCTCAATATCTTGGTCCGAAAAATCATAATCTGATGATTCGCATGATGCCGATGATGATGGCATATCCATTCGACCAATATATGGGTCCTCAGATCCTTTAAAATAAACCATACAGCTTTTATAGCGACGTCGAAAGCATTTGATATTGTTCTGTGCTCTGAAGCATTTAGATAAACCGCCAGTTGTTCTTAAAATATCTTCATGAATTTCTATAAAATGCGCCAAATCTTTTGTTTGGGGTTTCTGTACACCGAGTTCACGATTTCGTAGAAAATGTACCACCGAAGACATGTCCTTCGATTTTTTTCTGAGTCACCACATTTTCACAACACTTATAGAATTCTCACTTTAAGTGTCCCAGCACAATCTCCAAAAGTTTATTTTGTGCAAATAGGACACATATCACATGGAAATATCTGACACAATGATTCTCTACAATTGCTACAGTATCCACAGCGTCGTGTAATTGAATCACATGCTTTCTAACAGCATACATGTGCCCGACATCTTGAATAGAGATCATACACGAAATACATAAAGCAAGAGCACCACCCGTAGAATAATAAAAGTATATGCCGCAAACTTTTGTACGTCCGTTTAGCGCAAGGATTTGTGAATTAGACACTGCCTTGTTGTGAATATCCGTAAGGTCCTCACTGCAATTACTAATATAATTACTCTCACTCGACAACGCGTGATCTTCGTCAGATTCGTCTACACTGTTATCCGACAACTCGTGATCTTCATCAGACGACTCGTCTAATATTGCCTCGAAATTATTATTTTCCATTTTTACACATTACTGCACAATTTTGACACTTCGCATAGGATACTTTAACTCGTCGAATGCTGAAGACTTTTTGACGCGGAGACCCACTCTCCATAAGTTTCAACCCCCATTCCTCTCAAAATTATTGCAATTCTTCCTTAAAAATATTAAGGAAGATGTTTCGCTCTCGTTTTTATGGGAGATTTTCCGCGAGGGTACAAAGCTGCCGAACGTCAACGCAAATAGGTAGAGGCCTATTAAATCACGTTTAGACATGTTCGTCGCAGCGTCGGCCCTAAAATCTTCATTCCTTTCCTAATGATAAAATGTCCATAAAATGAAAAACATAGTTTTAATGAACTCTAGAACGCTCCGTTGACAAGTTCGAGCAGCCGGACATCGGCGCTTCCGTAATAAAATTATACTAACGAGGGTACAAAATTGTCAATCATCGGCGCTTGTTCTATACCTTTTTGGGAAAATGTCTAAGAACTCTCATAAAAAAGTCGTAAAGATACCATCTACAAATATTGCACTCAGAAAACAGCCCCTCCTTTGTCGAAACATCCCCTCCACCCGCGTGACGTCAGCCCCCGCACCATCGAGATACCCCCGCCCCGCGTGACGTCATACCCCTCGCCCCGGAGAACCCCCCGCGCCCCGCACCCCCCTCAGAGGACCAGAGTTAAAACTCCCATAGTTTTCCTTCTAAGGCGATTTCATTACTACAACGGTCTTTATAAATATTCATGAATTGTATGTAGCCCGTAAAACATATATCGCATTGCAAAATTGAACGTGCCTCTATGGATATCGCGTTTTTACAAATGCGACAGTTAACGGGGTCCATATCTCCGTAGATAATCCCGTGGCCAAGTATGAATAAGTAACCTTCAGGGTTTGTTTGATCGTAGCAATCTATACAAATTTTATCGCTATCCCCTATGGCTTGATAACCTGCTACGCGCACACATCTTATCTGATACAAGTCTGGAAAATATCTTATTGTTAGTAAGAGGGGTGGTTTGTATTTAAAATTTCTCCTTAGACACATTATATGTATATAGTAATGATTTCATAAAATCCGTGTATTTAATGTATAATTAATGTTCCTTCCTTTTATTGATTATATATGCGCATATGAGGCGAAAATAGTTGTTACGATTACTGTATTAAACAAGCAAGGGTCCTAAAGTTAAAATAGCGTTAAGGCAAATATGACAGAGGTCATTGGTTATGATAATTGAAAGAAAAGCAAAAATTATAAAAGATATAAGGTAGTCAACAACTCTGCATGTCGATAAAAGAGAGGACTGTTGTCCACCTTTAGATTGTTCCAGGGTCTCGGAGCAGTTGGTAATCACAGGCGATGGTATGCTGTAAAAGAAGGTAAATGCATTAAATCCTGGAGTAATGTTTCGTCGGCGATACCAACATCTGCAACCGAAAGTAATACATATTAATTTCATCCTGGCTCAACATTAGCGATTTTTAACTTATTCACATGAACAATTCTAAGTTTATTTTTAACTAGAATTTTGACATTATTCTGAGGTAAAATCTTTATAACTTCATGGGGGCCTGTATATTGATCGGCAAATTTTGCTCTTGCTGGTTCTTTTAATAAAAATACTTGTGATCCTACTTGAAAATTCATTAATTCTCCGGTCATAATAACGTTTGCTTTGCTCTTTAAAGGTTATAAGATTTTTACGAGCGTCTTCTTGTGTGTCGCGGATTTTATTAAATAAATCAGTTAAGTAATCTCGATAAGTAATTTCTAAATTACCTTCTGCAGGCGGATAGGCGGAAGGTAATCGGGCTATTCGACTGAAAACTAACTCAAAGGGAGAATATTGTGTACCTTCGTGAACACCAGTATTATATGAGAACATTGCCATATTAATATAATTATCTCAGTCTCTTTTCCTTTGGACTCGAGTTTTAAGATATTCAATTAACACGTGGTGTGATCTTTCGATAGGACCGTTAGACTGTGGACGATAGGCAGTAGTTTTAAAATGTTGTATATTAAACATTTTTCCTAAATTTCGTATTAGACCGGATAGAAAATTAATTTCTTGATCTGTGAGAATGGCTTTAGGAGCGCCATATATGGAAATAAAATTTTTAGTGAGTGCGTCGGCAATAGATAAAGAATTTGCTTCTCTTAAGGGAACTACTACAGAATATTTAGTTAATCAATCTTGCATAGTTAATATATATTGATTTTCGGAATTTGTTATCGGAAGGGGACCTACTATATCGAGTATAGTTCTTATCGAATGCGGCTTTAGGCGTATCTTTAATTATCATGGGTTGCTTCGTTTTTATTTGTGTTAATTTCTTCAGTTGACATTGACGGCATTTCTGGATGAATTGCTGGATATCCTTTTTCATGGTATTCCAATGATAATGAGGTCTTATCCGATTGTAGGTTTTAGTGATTCCTTTAACCGCCGTGAGCGGAAGAGTGATTTTCGATTATGAGAGCTTCGCGTTCCTCGACAGGAGGAGTTTGAACTAAGTTTCCGCAGACAGTGATATGGTAATTCTCGTAAAAATTCTTGAATCTGACTAATTACGTAACGCCATGGTATGTCGTCGAAACGGTCGGTTTTACTGATGCTAAAAGAAGCTAATCGTAATTGTGTTACAGCATCCAAGAAGGAACGTATGCAATTTTTTAAAGTTTGCGGTTCTAAACGCGAACGATTATTTAATCTTATAGGGATTAACATCAAGATTCTAGATTTAACTGTTTGTACATTTACTCTTTCGAACATGGTGTTCGTATGCGGGTAGTAAATTAGTTTTTTGATATTCCTTAGCGCCATTGTCGTAAGGAGTACAGTCTAATTGAATGAAAATTACATGAATGAAAATATTATTTTGTCTCAATAAACTGTTGCGAGTTTCGGTAACTGTTACGAATCTGTGGTATGGATTTGATTTCGTGTCGAAATCAAATATTTTGTTTACCTGTAAATAACTCTTTAAATAAACTTGAACTAGAAAAGGTTAGAGTAATAAACATTCGATGATTTATTATATGAGAATTGACAATCAAATATATATGCAAATTATTTCAACAAATTTCATAATGGTAACTTCTCAAATAAACATTTAACTTTATTATTTACAAATATTGTAAAAGAGAGGTTAAAGATTACAACATCAAATTCAATTTTAATTGCTAATAGAACTAATATGTAATTATTTGGAGTATAATAACAATAATAATATCAATGAAAGAATGACAATATATAAAACATGTAGTTAATATAATTAATTACTTCATTATAGTATATGCTTCATTAAAAGATCATGCAAAAATATAAGAACATGAGTAATACAATAACATCAATAATAAGAAGAAGAAGTTAGAAATAAAAACCTTATATCATGAAATAGGAATCAATAAAATTTTAGTAATAAATAAAATAATTTATCTCGTATAAGAAATGGAATGTAATTCATTTAAATATATCTGAAATGATAACTCCGTCACTTTCGATAATAAGTGAGAAAAAGATAAGTCTGCGGGGACTAATTACCTGGAGGGTTATTTCGGCTTGATCAATGCCGAAATTTATTCACCTCCTTGCCATACACTCGTTCGAGTAACATAAAGGCATGGAATGGCACAGAGAATTTCGCCGCTAACCGGGCGCTGCCAATGGCGGACAATACCAACCTCTCGTTGAGAGAAGCTTGCTCACTCTTTAGGATTTTGTAGCTGCCCTCAAATAATATTGTAATGTATCTGGCTAAGATGACACAGGCAAGGGTTATACCCTGGAAATCATTCGTAAGATGATCCCGTAGATGCCCTCAAAACTCAAATTTTCACGCAGGGAAACGCACGAAAAGAAAAGAACATTTTCTTACAGAAACCTTATCAGAAAATCAAAAGAGCCAAAAGACAGAGTCCTTAGCAACGGTAAGCAGCTAGAAAAAAAACAATTGCCAGCATTCTGGCGGATAACGGGTCGTTAATTAATTTTAAACATTACCGCCCGCCTTCGACAGAGATGTTGTCAAATACGTTGTTGAGTCAGGATCAGTAGGTAAGACACAAAGTTTGACAATGGGTCGCTTGTATGTTGATGCTGAAGTTTTCAGTGTGACGACTCTAGTCAGACCATCTGGTCCCGGATGTAATTGTAAAACTCTTGCGAGAGGCCACTTTCCCGGCGGATAGCGTTCGTCTGTAATTAAAACTAGAGAACCTTCTTTAATTTCGTTAGCCGGATGATGCCACTTGGAAATGGCTTGATATCTTTGAAGACACTCCGTAGACCATCTGGTCCAGAAGTGTTCTACTTTTTGGCGAAGTAATTGCCAACGGTTAAGGCGGGAAATGGGTTCAGTAGACAAATTGGGCTCCAGTATGGTAGTCGGTGCTTCTCCTATCAGGAAATGCCCTGGCGTTAAGGCAGTGTAATCGGTAACATCATTGGAGAGTGGACAAAGTGGCCGAGATTTTAACGCTGACTCAATCTGCACTGAGACGGTGTTCATCTCTTCATACGTTACGGCGGTATCTCCCCCCCTTTTGAGATGAAATTTGACAGATTTTACCGCCGCCTCCCACTTTCCTCCGAAGTGAGGGGCCGAGGGAAGGTTGAATTTCCATTCGGTACCGTCTTTAGCCAGTAGTGAGGCAAGATCACTATGCTCTACAGAAGATTGACGAAATAGACGGCTCAACTCAGCGTCGGCTCCCACGAAGTTGGTACCGCAGTCGCTCTGTAATGTGGCACATATACCTCGTCTTCCGGTGAAGCGTTTGTATGCCGCAATAAACGCTTCCGTTGTATAATCTGTAACAACTTCGATGTGTATGGCTGATGTCGAGAGACAAACGAAAATGGCCAAATAGCCTTTATATATCCGGGCCGGCCGCCCTTTCCAGGTCTTTAAAGTCACGGGGCCGGCATAATCGAGGTCTGAGTTGTAGAAAGGCCGTGCTGGTGTTACTCTAGTTTTTGGTAGTTGTCCCATCAATTGTTTTGCTCGGATACTGCGGTAGCGAGCACAACGACCACATCTCAAAAGATGAGATCGTACTGGCGCTCTTCCTCCAATTACCCAACCCAAAATATCTCACGAAGAAGACACAAGGTAACTTGAATACCTCCGTGAAGGGATCTGCGATGAGCATCCTCAATTACGAGCGTGGTTAGAGCAGACCTCCTTGGTAAAATGAGCGGATGTTTAGCTTCTATACCAATCTGGGCATAATGAAGGCGTCCCCCCACTCGCAGGGACCCTTCTCGATCTATGAATGGAATGAGTCGCACCAAGGGGTTAGACTTTTCGGGCGGAAAAGGTGGAGGCCACTCGGCGCCTGCGTGACGCCTTAAGGCAATTGCAGCGCCGGGCGGCCAACCGCATATGCCGGGGGTACCGGACAGTGAGCTGGACGGCAGTGGGGGTGCTCTCCGGAGTGCCCCCTGCGGAGCTCCTGGCCCGCATGTACTCAGAGGTATACTCCAGGATAAAGGAGTTACAGCGGGCAGGAGTTCTCGTCACCGACGGTATCAGACGTACAGTGAGGGGACAAGCCAGACGAGTCCTCATAGACAGATGGCGGGGCATGCTGGAGGATCCCAGCTTGCCCGGCCAGAGGACCGTCGAGGCTATTAGACCTCATCTCGTCCACTGGCTGGACAGATCCAGAGGAGGGGTGTCCTACAGGATGACCCAGGTATTCACCGGACATAGCTGTTTCGGGGAATACCTGGGTCGCATCGGGAAAGAGAAGTCCAGGGTGTGCTGGTTCTGCGATTATGACTGCGATACGGCCTAGCACACCCTGGAGGAGTGCCCAGAATGGGCGGGGGAGAGAGCGGAACTGACGGCGGTGGTAGGCGGGGACCTGTCCCTGCCCACCCTAATGGGTGAAATGTTGGGAGACGAAGAGAAGTGGAAGGCGGTCTCCTCCTTTTGCGAAAAAGTCATGTCGCAGAAGGAGGAGACGGAAAGGGAGAGGGAAAAGAGCGGGAGAAGGGGGAGACCTGTTCTCTCCCCTGAATCCCGGGAGGAGAGGGACGACCCCTCCTGGCTGCCCAGGCGAAGAGGTCGCTGTGGTGGGGGCCGGGGGAGGGTCGGGCCCTGTCCCGCCCTAGATAATACTGGGGTGTGATGAGGTCACCGGGGGGGAGCGCTGGACGTTTAAGTCTGGCGCTCTGCTCCCGGAGACCTCGAGGGAGGGATAAGGGCGGATTCCCACGGCGTAAGTCCTGGGGAGCCGCCCGAACCTCGAGGAGGGCCCTCCGGCTGACGGTCGGACCCGCTGCCCCTTGTGGGGGCGGAGGGGGTCGCGGCCGAAGGGCGGGGGGCCGGGGCTCGAGCGGGAACACGCGAGCCCCGACCCCGCCCCCCAACACCAACTGGAGGGCGTGACGTGGAGCCGGTGTCCGCTCCGCGTCATAACCGGGTCGTATCCGCACGATGGCGGACGGGGAGATGTCTTGGCCGCAAGGTTAGGGCATCTCTCCGGAGAAGGCTGGGCGGGGGGGGCGTCCGGACGGCATGGGATACCAGCATCCCGGGCGCCCCCCAACCAACGCCCGAGAAGGACACCCGCTGGGGTTTTAGTGCGGTAACATTCTGTGGCTTATCACGGGGAAAACTTCGATTCTCCCTGGGATAAGCAGAATGAGTCCCACATAACCCATGTTTTCATCCCGGAGGCATGGGTACCTATAAAAGATTTCCCCAGCGAATAAAAAAAAAAAAAAAAAAGGGGTTAGACTTTGGTAACGACTCTCCTCTCTGTAAAAGTCGTATCTCTTCGCGGAACCACACTTGTTGTACAATCCGCACCCATAAATCACGGCTTTGTTGGATCTCAAACGGATTTAAAGGGTAAATAATGAGAGAGGATTTTGGTATTTTTCGTAAGCGGCAAATGAATCTGCGACATGTCGCCGTGACACATACCAATTTCGTAAGAGAGGAATACCTGTTCAACAACTCCCAGTGTGAAGGTTGACAAGCAGCTGCCACCATGACGTTTGCAGAACGTTCCTCCAAATTTGAATCAGACGCAAGTTTATATTCAGTGGAAGGCCAGAAATTTTGGGATTCGGATAGCCACTTTGGACCATTCCACCACCTAGAACATGGTGAATCAATTGTTCCGGACTGATTCCTCTAGACGCAAGATCCGCGGGATTATCCTTACCAGGCACATGACGCCATGAACCATTTGACAAAATTTCATGTATGGCAGACACACGATTTTGAACAAAGTTCTTCCAACGCGATGGATGAGCTGAAATGCAGGTAAGCGTTATCGAAGAATCAGACCAACAAAACACCGGTGCATCTGATAGTTCAAGAGCTTTTGTCGTCCGTATGATCAATCGTGCTAATAGCAGAGCGGCAGTGAATTCGAGTCGTGGAATAGTGAGCTGTTTAAGGGGGGCTACCCTCGTTTTGGAGCATACAAGCTGTACAGAAACGACATTGTCGTCACTTAATACTTTTATATAAACCGCTGCCGCCATAGCTATTTGTGATGCATCTGAAAATCCATGAATTTCGATTCTTGAAGTATCAGAATAAACAATACCAAGCCATCTCGGTATGGAGAGTAATTCGAGCTGTAACAATTGTTGACGAAATGTTAACCATCTTTCTTAAATTTCGGTAGGCAATGGTTCATCCCAATCAATCTTCAACAGCCAAAGATCCTGCAATATGTTTAGTTTTGACGACACAACAACACAGACGTGTTTTTGTTTTGCTCCGCAATACTGACTCTGCCGTTAAGGTTTTTGCGTTTTTTTTTCTTTTATTTTACACTTCGATACCATGAACGGAAAAAGATCTTGCAAAGGATGTGGTACAGCAGTGGTCAAGCCCATCACGTGTACGGGCTGTGGCATTGCATCGCATCCAGGATGTGTGGCTCGGGCCGGTCACCCGCATAAGGATGGTTTCTTTGTTGACTGTACGAGCCTCTCCGCCTCAGTGGTTGAAAATCAGTCGCTACTCAGTACGCTGCAGGAAATGCTGCGTGATGAGTTCTGCAAGTTTCGCAATGAAATGCGGGAATTATATACTGCCGACATGACAGCTATCAGAGGCGAAATGCTGGATCTGTCTAACAGAATCTCCCGCCTGGAGGAGCAGCGGAGGAGTCCAGGGCATACCGACCTGCCCTTGCTACTTGAAGTAAACATTATCGATGAATTAGAGGATAGAGAGAGAAGAGCATCAAATCTTATCTTTTTTAATCTAGACGAACCCGAGGGTGATTCCTGCTTGGATGTCGACCTAGCGAAAGATATTGTAAATAAAATTCAGCCAGTAAACACTCCGACTATTAAAACCATGCGACTTGGCAAGAAACAACAAGGTTATGCTCGTCCGTTACGTGTAACATTGCCAAACAAACAGGAGGCTATAACTATTTTGAAGAATAAATCGCGGTATACGGGCCCGGTCAGGATTACTCAGGACCAAACTCCAAACCAGAGGAAACATCTAAAAGACCTTCAAGCTGAATTGAAGAGGATGAAAGAGGCGGGTGAAACCGAAAAGACAATTCGTTACGTAAATGGCACACCCAAGATCGTTAAAGCGAACCCAGTTTCAAAAAACTAATCCGCTCCCCTCTTGTGTACTTCCAAAATGTTCGGGGTTTAAGATCTAAACTCTGTGAATTACGTTGTGCGGTAGCCACTGTTTCTGTAAAATATGATGTCATAGTATTAGTAGAAACCTGGCTTAACGACAGCATTGCGAACTCGGAGCTGGGCCTAGATGGTTTTAATGTTTTCCGATGCGACAGAAGCAGTCTCAGTAGTGATCGGTCGCGGGGGGGGGGTGTTCTGATTGCGGTGCGTGACTCCCTGCGTAGCCGAGTAATAATTACGAAAATAAAACATGTCGAGCAACTGTTCATCGACATTAAGCTAGGATATAAACATATTGTTGTCGGTGCGGTTTACATTCCTCCGTCCTCGGATGTATTTATCTACGAATCACACTGCCTCTCGATTGAAGAGGTGTTAGCGGAGTCATCGAATGCCGAATTCTTGATTATCGGTGATTATAATTTGCCACAGGTAATGTGGACAAATAATGAGGAACAATTACAATTCGAAAAGGGTCATGCGTATCATATGTCGGGCCAAGCTAGTTGTATCGCGAATTATTTTAATGAATTTAATTTCTGGCAATTTAATAGGGTTTTAAATGCTCATAACGAAACCTTAGATCTGGTCTTTTCTGCCATGCGTGGCGTGACAGTGGGTCCGGCCCTTGAATCTATGTGTGCGGTTGATCGCTACCACCCGGCAATAACTGTATCTTTGCCTGTGGTAATAAGATCTTCGACCCAACAGGAGTTCGAATGGAGGAAAAATTTTAATCGAGCAAATTATATTGCCATTAACGATTACTTGGGCGGGGTTCCCTGGGATGAGGTGCTGAGCGGTCTGGGTGTTGACGATGCAGTCGAGGTAGTTTACCAACACCTAAATTACGTAATCGATAATTTCGTCCCCTCGTCTCGGACACGTGTTTCCGGCTATCCGAGATGGTTCTCGGGTGAGCTGGTCGGGCTCACGAGGGAAAAGAGGACGGCGCACTGCCGATTTAAAAATACAAATAGTTTATCAGACTACTTAACCTTCACGCGCCTAAGAGCTCAATGCAAGTCTCTCTCCTCAAAATGCTTCGGGAACTATGTTCGGAGCACGGAGGAGGGGCTGGTATATAACATAAAAAAATTTTGGAGTTTCGTTAACTCCATATCGACCACAAGGAATTCACCAATGTACCTCTATCATAATAATTCGTATATCGAGGATCGCTCTGCCATCGCGAACTGCTTTGCGGATTTTTTTGAATCTGTTTACTCGGTACCTAATGAAATTGATCGCGAGGCTGGATGCGAACATGATGCTGATATCTTGAGTATTGATATCTCTATTGGTGAGGTCTTCGAGAGCATTGATGCGCTGAAGACGTTTTCATGCCCTGGAAGTGATGGTATACATCCGGTCTTCCTTAAATCGTGTAGATACATTATGGCCAGGATTTTATGGCTAATTTTCAATAAATCACTGAAAAATGGTATCTTCCCTGGGGCTTGGAAATTGTCTATTGTGACCCCGATATTCAAAAGCGGCGAAAAATCTTGTGTTTCAAACTATAGACCAATTAGTAAGCAGAGTCTTATGCCTAAGATCTTTGAGAATATTATTACAAATAAACTGGCGTATTTAATGAAAAACATTGTAATTGGCGAACAGCACGGTTTCATGGCGGGCAGATCTGTTGCAACGAATCTGCTTTTATACTATAGCTTCATTAACGCTGCGATTGAGGGAGGATCCCGGGTAGATGCTATCTATACGGACTTTAAAAAGGCATTTGATAGTGTAGATCATAATATATTATATAGTAAATTACGTGCCCTAGGCATAGGTGGTCCCATGCTTAAGTGGATCTCAAGCTTTATCTCGGACAGATTTCAAGTGGTCAAGTTTAAAGGATGCTTCTCTAGGGTCATTAAGGCCACGTCGGGAGTTCCACAGGGCTCTCATCTTGGCCCGATTCTCTTTAATTTATTTATCAATGATATTGCAAAAGTATTTAAAAACAGCAAATTCCTATTATACGCAGACGACTTGAAAGTTTTTCGCCGAGTGGACGATCGGGGTGACGAGATTTTGCTGCAGCAGGACCTGGCACGATTGGATGCATGGAGTGCCAAAAATAGATTAAACTTTAATGTAGCCAAATGCCATGTAGTGCATTTCAGTAAAAAAAGAGGTGAAAAAGTGCTGTCCGGCTATTCCCTGTGTGGTGCTTCTCTCTCAGTTGTAAGCTCTATTCGAGATCTTGGCGTTGTTTTCTGTTCCAATTTGTCATTCGAGGAACATATACTTACTATCACGTGTCGTGCGAGCAAGAGGCTTGGGTTTATTATGAGAACTTGCAAGTTCTTCAAGAGTATCCACACCCTCAAGCTGTTGTACTGCTCCTTGGTTAGGCCGCATCTCGAGCATGCGGTGGTTGTATGGGCCCCTTATCTTAAAAAGCTCTCTACACTGGTGGAAGGGGTGCAGCATAGGTTTCTTCGTAGGGTCAGTTTTTATACTAATGAGCCTATGCTCTACTCCGACCATGATTACGGTTTTATACTTAACAAGATTAATTTTGTAACACTGGAAAACAGAAGAAAATTCTTTGACCTGTTATTCCTTTTTAATATAATTAACAATCGTATAGATAGTGTGGAATTACTTGAGCGAGTAAAATTGCGTGCTCCGATGAGGCCGCTGAGGGGTGGCAAAGTTTTCCACGTTGAGTCGCACCGTACGTGTTATGGCGATTTTAGTCCACTAAACCGAATGTGTCTTTTGGGGAATGAATTTGCCAGTAGTGTTGACTTTTTTCAGGGCTCACTTAATGTTTTTAAGCGATCTCTAAGCTCGTTATCTCGACCCACATAGGTAATCGAGATACTTTCCGATCGGGATACTTTCCAATTAAGAATTTTTATAAAACTCTAGCGTCTACTATCAGTAATAAAATGTACTTATTTTATATTTGTTATTTCTGTTTCATTGTTTAATATCACATGTCGTCTTCTAATGTTATTATTTTTCTGTAAATTGATACAAGAGGGATTGCTATCCCGTAAATAAATAAATAAATATAAATATGATCTTAGCTCTTATTGAAATAGGCGAAATCAGTCCTAAAGTATCTTACAATTTCGCTATGTCAGAGGCAATTGCTCTTTTTGTATAGGTGGTAGTGTCTGAAATTGTAGAAGAAGAATGCAAAGTGTCCGAACTTGGTCGCCACACAAGACCCTAAATCTTACAGAGAGTAGGCTCGATCTCTACATCGATAGGTGTTCCTTCATTCGATTGAGGTAGAAGTTCAGGACAATCGCTACTCCATTTTTGTAAAGGAAATCCTCCTGCATCGCAAAGCCGAATCAGTTGTTGTATGATATCCTTTGTTTCAGATAGCGAGTTAGCTCCTCCAAAAATATCGTCTACATACCTGCCTTTTGTCATAGGAGTAATCGCTTTGGGATAACGATGTCCCTCGTCACTCATCAATTGTTGTAAAGTTCTCAAAGCCAGAAAGGGTGCACAATTTAAACCGTAGGTTACCGTTGTGAGTTGGTAGACGATAAGTTGATTATCTTGACCGTACCATAAGATTCTCTGCAAATCCCAATCATCTGGATGTACAGCAATCTGACGGAACATTTTAACGATATCTGTAGAGAAAAGAAACTTATGAGAACGGTTCCGTACCAGAATTTCACATATGTCGGTTTGAAGCTTTGGACCAGCGTGGAGAATATCGTTTAGCGAGAGACCGCTGCTAGTACGGCTAGAACCGTTAAAAACGACCCGGAGTTTAGTGGTGTGACTACTCTCCCGAAGTACTCCGTGATGTGGGAGATAATGCACAGGAGTGATCTGACCGGATGAGACATCAACTTCTGTCATATGACCCATGTTTTAATATTCTTTTAGAAAATCCACATATAATTGCTGGAATCTACTTTTGGATGAAAATTGTAGGAACAATCTTTTGAGGCAACCGAGAGCTTTTAATTTAGAATTCCCCAAAACCGTTGGACTGGATTTTAGGGGCAAGCGAACTACGTATCTGCCTTTTGCATCCCGCGAATGTGTTGTAGAGAAGTGTTGTTCACATTTCTTTTCCTCTTCGTTTAATACTACACTTTTGGAATCCGGAAATTCTTCTTGAGTCCAAAATCGTGATATAAGGTCTTGTAATCCGTGATCCAGTGAACAGTGATGCGCTTGAGCTGTATCAGGGGTGATATCTGAAGCAGATAATGGGCCACAGAGGACCCATCCGAGCATAGTTTGTAGGCGAAGATGAATCGCCCGGTATCAAACCTGGTCGAATCACGGTATAATAATTATCTGATCCTATTATTATGTGAATAGGTCCTGAAAGAGAATAATCCGGATCGGCGAGTGAAAGTCTTGAAAGATGAGGCCAAGATTGAGTATTCACGTTACATGGAGGCAATTTCGTAGTGAGACGTGGCAATACGTAAGCTCTGATTTGACAATTTGAATCGGGATTATAAATAGATTGCAGTTGAAAGGAAACACTTCCTCTCGTACGACCGGAAAATGTACCACCAATTCCGATAAGCGGTATTGAAGCAGCATTACGGGTAAGCTGGGCTCGTCGCACTAATTCTTCTGTGATGAAGGACAACTCTAATCCTTGGTCGATCAATAATCGTAACGGAAGATTTTCTCCATTATTTTTTATTAGCAGGGCTCTACTCGTTGCGAGCAACGTGATCCTTCCTGCAGAATCTGCCTGTCTGAATTGATGTGCACATACCTTCAATCGTCATACTACAAATGGTTGTGGATATGACTTTTCCTCGGATTGATCTTCCGTTTTCTTTACCGACGTAGTAGTAGAAGGTGTTGATGAGTGATCACGGAATATATCATGTATAGAAGTGTGATGTTTCTTCCCGCATTTTAAACATCGCCTCGTGGAATTACACTTCTTAGCGGGATGAGGAGCGAGGCAGTTAAAACATCTTCGATGCTTTATGACGATGTCTCTTCGCTGTTGAACCGTTTTTGAAAGATATCATTCACATCTCGCTAAGTGATGAGAGGATCCGCACAAAGGGCATGTAGGATAGCTTGGACTTGACGCAGACGTTGCTACATGTGCAGCGACTTTCGTGCGATATTTCCCTGAAGAAGTTGGTGCTGGCGTACCGGGAGTCGAAGAGAGACCGAGATTTTCCATTGCTCGTGTCCGTTCAATGAGAAATTCTTCAAATTGGGCGAAGTTAGGGTACGTAGTAGAAGACCCGAGCTTCACCTCCCATGCCTCCCGAGATTCTGAGTCGAGCAACTTCATAATATGGTGGAGCAGTAAAGGATCCCAGCTGTTTACCTCGCATCCCAAAGAGCGAAGCGCTGCTGTTGCTTCCGAGATAGTGGTTAATAGAGTCCGAAGACCCTGGGCACTCTTTGTCTTAAGCGGCTTCAAGTTAGTTAATCTATCCAATTGTGCAGCAATCAAAAAACGCTTATTTTCGTATCTTGACACTAGAAGATTCCATGCAATCGAGAAGTTATCTCCTGAGATGGAGAGATTGCCCACCAAACGCGCAGCTTCTCCTGTTACGCATGTTTTCAAATAATGCATCTTTTCAACACTTGTCAAGTCCGAATTATCTCTTATTAATGATGCAAATAAATCGTGAAACGGTCTCCATGAAGGATAGTCTCCGGAAAAGGTTGGTAATTTTATGCGCGGTAAAGCGCTGCGTGGCATCAGTGATGAAGATACTCCTTGTTCAGAGAACGATGATCTAGAATGACGATCTGTTAATTCGAATTCCTCTTGGAGAGTGAGCAATTTGGCATGAGCATAAACATAAAAGGCTTGACAACGCTCATATACGCGTTCTTTCATATAAGGATGGTCGCTCAAAATATCGCTTACGTTGACGGATAGGCACATATTTTCATGTTCTCCTTGAAACTTGTTCCATTTTTGCTCAAGCATCTCCAAGCGTGCAGCAACTAGTTGACGATTCGATCTGGTAATATTCATATCATCGGAATTCGACGCTTCCTGTATTAGAGTAAATCGACTTCGTTGTAGAGCAATTCTTGCGTCCAAATTTGCCATCTGGAGGGTATAGTTTAGCGTGGAAAAAACTTGATTGCTCTCATACGGTTTTTATCCGGCTCAAAGGACCAAAAATGTTACGAATCTGTGGTATGGATTTGATTTCGTGTCGAAATCAAATATTTTGTTTACCTGTAAATAACTCTTTAAATGAACTTGAACTAGAAAAGGTTAGAGTAATAAACATTCGATGATTTATTATATGAGAATTGACAGTCAAATATATATGCAAATTATTTCAAGAAATTTCATAATGGTAACTTCTCAAATAAACATTTAACTTTATTATTTACAAATATTGTAAAAGAGAGGTTAAAGATTACAACATCAAATTCAATTTTAATTGCTAATAGAACTAATATGTAATTATTTGGAGTATAATAACAATAATAATATCAATGAAAGAATGACAATATATAAAACATGTAGTTAATATAATTAATTACTTCATTATAGTATATGCTTCATTAAAAGATCATGCAAAAATATAAGAACATGAGTAATACAATAACATCAATAATAAGAAGAAGAAGTTAGAAATAAAAACCTTATATCATGAAATAGGAATCAATAAAATCTTAGTAATAAATAAAATAATTTATCTCGTATAAGAAATGGAATGTAATTCATTTAAATATATCTGAAATGATAACTCCGTCACTTTCGATAATAAGTGAGAAAAAGATAAGTCTGCGGGGACTAATTACCTGGAGGGTTATTTCGGCTTGATCAATGCCGAAATTTATTCACCTCCTTGCCATACACTCGTTCGAGTAACATAAAGGCATGGAATGGCACAGAGAATTTCGCCGCTAACCGGGCGCTGCCAATGGCGGACAATACCAACCTCTCGTTGAGAGAAGCTTGCTCACTCTTTAGGAATTTGTAGCTGCCCTCAAATAATATTGTAATGTATCTGGCTAAGATGACATAGGCAAGGGTTATACCCTGGAAATCATTCGTAAGATGATCCCGTAGATGCCCTCAAAACTCAAATTTTCACGCAGGGAAACGCACGAAAAGAAAAGAACATTTTCTTACAGAAACCTTATCAGAAAATCAAGAGAGCCAAAAGACAGAGTCCTTAGCAACGGTAAGCAGCTAGAAAAAAAAAACAATTGCCAGCATTCTGGCGGATAACGGGTCGTTAATTAATTTTAAATAGTAACTAACATTAAATCAGTTTCTTGGGGTTCTATAAGCTCAAGCACTTCTTCATATATATGATGACCTTCGTGTAGATCCATAATTGTTCTTCGATTATCATTGGCTTCATCATCGTCATCGCTAGAAGATTCTTCTATAGATACATCGGTTTCTTCAGAGTGTTGATTAGGAGAGGGGGTTTCAACGGGTTCATGATATTTTTTAGAATTACTTAATACACGTGCGGGAGGGGTTATTGGTTCGTTCGATGGTTCGTCATAATCGTGATTAATGAATATAGGAACGGTATGATTGATAGATGGATTTCTGGATAAAGCGTCTGCGTTATTATTCAAGCTTCCCTTTTTATATTGTATCTTGTATTCATACTCTGTTAATTTCGTTCTCCACTTCCATAATCTAGAGGAGGGATCTTTTGATTTTGAATGTAGCCAGATTAAGGGCTTGTGATCTGTGATAATAATAAATTTCCTTCCGTGTAAGTAAGGTCGGAAATGATTAACACAATAAACTATAGCTTGGCATTCTTTCTCAATAGTAGAATAATTCTGTTTGGCGCTATTTAGCACGCGAGATGTATAGGCGATCGACAAATCTTTTCCGATTTGTCCTTGGCTAAGTACTCCTCCGATAGCATATCCGGATGCATCGGTTGTTAAGATAAATGGTTTGGTAAAATCAGGATATTGAAGTATAGGTGCGGAACATAAAGAGCGTTTTAAAGTATTAAAAGCTTCAGTTTGATTTTGTTGCCAATTAAACGTGCTGGTTTTCTTTAACAAATCTGTTAATGATTTAGCGACTTTAGAAAACTGCGAAATAAATCGTCTATAATATCCGGTTAATCCTAAAAATTGTTTTATATTTTTTTCATTTTTCGGTACAGAAAAGTTAACTATGGATTCTATTTTCTTTGAATCAGGTTTGACCCCAGTGTTACGTCCGGCGGACTCCACGATTCTTTTCTTTTCCACGACCAAGGCGAAGTTTGTTGTTAGGTAAATAAAAAAGGAAGAAAAGAGATAATAATAATCTAAGCGGCACGTATATAATAAAACGAAAACGTGCCCAACGAAACGAACAGCTGCAGATATCGTGAGCGACCAATAAATATTACAAAATCGGTAAATAAAAAAGATCAGGCGGAAAGATGCCGAAAGCGGATTCTTGCCGACACCCTCGCGAATAATAAGTTAAAATCACATATCGGCAAAACACAAAGACGGCGAGAGCGGGCCGAAAGCGAGACCACCTTTGAGGGGAAAACTAGAACAACGAATTGATAAAATTAAACGTGCCGTGCGAAGCGGCACCGCAGCGGAAACTCTCGCGAGAAACCGACAAACATTGTAAATCGGGAAAACACAACGACGGCGAGAACGCGCCGAAAGCAAATCCTTCCCTGGTAAGATTAGGGGAAAACAAATAATGAAAACGAAAGTGTGCAAAATAAGATAGCACACCTGCGGGTATTCTCGCGAGAAAGCGGCGAAAAATATAAAGATTAAAAAGATGCCCACACGCATCGCCTCTCAGCAAACAAGCTCTAAGCCGAACGTGAGGGCAATAAAACGAGAACCCGCCGATAAAAGCGGCACTAACAAACGCCAAATATCGATATAGGAAAAACTAACAACAAACGCCGCCGCCGATATCGAAATCTCGAGACATCCCTTTTTTGGAAAGCGAGCTCCGATTCGCAGACGCCTGCACTAAACTTTTCATTCGTCAATCCTTGCAACGCTCCCCATAGAAAGGGAAAGTAAAAATATTAAAACCGCGATTATGAATTTCTATTCGCAGGATTTTGTCAAAAGGCGGAGGGCGTGAATCAAAAACCGGGATATAAACGCGAACTTCTCTGCGGAGCGACACTTATCGTTCTTCGTCGAACATCCAGTTTTCCTTGCGTTTTCACCGCAACACTTAGTGCGCGAAAGAATTCTCAGTGCGAATTCTCAGTGTGAGATCAGCGTGAACACTCACAAGGGGAGGTCGCGGTTGACTCTTCACCGATTTTGATCTCCTTTGGTATGGTGAATCTACATCGAAAAAAAGTTGCTCCGTGTTCGAGCTTTTCGTCCAATGCGCCTTGTAAAAAAAATTTTTTTTTTCCCGAAGTTTAGAGTAATTGTCAGGTTCGTTACGAGGCCTAAAGAAAGACACACTTTCGATCGGTGCCGCTAGTGCAGCGGCAGAGCACAAGAATAATAATCTGGGATCCCAGGTTCAGAACTTTGGGCTGTCATAATTTTTTTTTTTTTTTTTTTTTTTTTAATAATATGTAGTATTTATTATGATAAATAAATATTCGGCATATTTTTATCGTTAGTTATGCATATATCTCTTTATATATTTAAAATTAATAAAATGATCGTAATATAAATAAAATATTTTTATAGAGAAATATTTTTAGAAATATTTTTATTTTTTAAAGATTTATACATTTTTTCAAATTTTCTTTAATCTAATAATGTTAGAATACACACTTTTCATAGCTTTACAAAATTCGGATTTTCTACCTGCTGTGAACCGCTGGATAAAACTGCTGGTTGTGAAAGTGTAAGGAACGTTGGAGGGAGAGGAGAGAGTCGTCTGATCCTGTCTACTAATAAGGGTTCTAGAAGGTCGGTTAGAAAATATCTTACTTATATATTTATGACATATTTATTACATGTTGAAGCAAAAAATAATAATGAGTAATAAATTAAATTTTGTAAAGCTATGAAAAGTGTGTATTCTAACATTATTAGATTAAAGAAAATTTGAAAAAATGTATAAATCTTTAAAAAGTAAAAATATTTCTAAAAATATTTCTCTATAAAAATATTTTATTTATATTACGATCATTTTATTAATTTTAAATATATAAAGAGATATATGCATAACTAACGATAAAAATATGCCGAATATTTATTTATCATAATAAATAATACGTTATTAAAAAAAAAAAAAAAAAAAAATTATGACAGCCCAAAGTTCTGAACCTGGGATCCCGGGATTACTATTCTTGTGCTCTGCCGCTGCACTAGCGGCACCGATCGAAAGTGTGTCTTTCTTTAGGCCTCGTAACGAACCTGACAATTTCTCTAAACTTCGGGAAAAAAAAATTTTTTTTTACAAGGCGCATTGGACGGAAAGCTCGAACACGGAGCAACTTTTTTTCGATGTAGATTCACCATACCAAAGGAGATCAAAATCGGTGAAGAGTCAACCGCGACCTCCCCTTGTCAGTGAGAAACTCTGTGAACTTCCGGCATAACAACAATCGCATACCAGCCAGACCTAGAGGCCTACTGATCCTAAAACGGGCCGATCTTGAACCGAACATTTTATCAACGCACGCCATAAGTAGTAAGACCCCTTATATGCATGTACAATCTCACTCTACTAAAAAGAGTTCTTGAATAAATTAATTTCTTTTATTCAAAACTGTTACCTAATATTCGAAGAAGTTCGTATTAATTATTCCTGAACCCTTCCTTCCCCCGCTGAAGGCTTCCTGCATAATTGCAGTGCGAGCCCTGGTTTCACGGTTTCCTGCATAATTGCAGTGCGAGCCCTGGTTCCACGGTTTCCTGTATAACTGCAGCGCAAGCCGCGACTTTCCCTTGTATCCGTCGGGTTTGCTGCATAATTGCAGTGAGAACCCTCGCAAAGTTCCCTCACCCTAAACAAAATTGCAAAGGTGCAAATTTTTTCGGAATAAATATTAAAATTTTACTTCTTAAATAAATATTGAATTCAAGTACTCTTTCTCGAAAAACAGCTCTCATATATCGCTGTTGTTAGTGGAGACTACGCGCCATTCCCAACGGGTCATAAAGCGGTCCCGAAATCGTCGCAATCGTCGCCTAAGGCGAGAGTTGGCTCGGGCTACGACGGACTTATTTTCTACAGCCGATGACCATAAGTTACTCCGCGAAAAACTCGAAATATTAGCTAGAGAACACATTAACACTATTAATAGTTACACCAAAGAAAAAATTTGTAATACACCTAACCGCGACCCACCTTATTACTCTCCGATTTCATCCCCCGAATACGCAGAACCCCGCGAATTCCCTTCCCTCTCCCTGATTCACCTGAATCACCTGCCGAATTTCAGCGGAACCTTTCTCCTCCACCTCCCCTCTCTCCCGCACGCCCCGATCCACCTCGATCTCCGTCCCCGGCTCCCTCCATTATTACCCTAGGAGACTCACCTCCCTCTTCCCCAACGCCCTCCGAAAACCGGGAACTACCGGAAGATTTTGAGACGATAGATCTCAGCGACGACGGTTCGGAAGAACTAGAATCGCACGCCGAGCTCACCTACGACCAATTCAGAGCTTGGACAATTAATCAATTCCCGGGGATAAGGGAACTCCCGGAAGGAACCTTTACAATCGCTCCGGGCCCAGTAGATTATGAGGCCCTGCGTCAACATCTAATCGACGCAAATCCTGAAGAAATTATCCCCTGGTATGTTCCTGAGCGTAGGTATCCCTTGGCCGTCCCAGCGCAAGTCTTATTAAGATCCTATCCTCCCTCCACCATCCATGACATACACGCACACACGCGCCCACATGTAATATTATTATTGGTTATTTAATTATTAAGGTGATGTTAGTATTGTAATAACCAATCGGGACCATAATAGATTTAGACAATAAACTCTCCCCCCTTCATGTCCCAATTAATGACCTCCGTACTCATGTAACACCCGCGAAACACACACACACACACACCTATTTATAGACTAAATCCCGCGCCCGAGTTAAATGTTACTTATGTATCCGTCTTTTCACCGTTTTTATTTATATGAATAAAACTTAATTTTATTATGAACTCGCGTTTAATTAATTGATTAACCCGCTCTCATTTCCTCCGTCCAGAGATCGCACTAAGGTCCCATCCCGCGCAAAAGAGATTAAATTCTCTTGCCGAAAAGGGACCACCGAGCGAACGCCCTTTAAATAGCGTAAGAGCGATCCTCGCGGTCGTTGACCTATTTGGGGCCTAAACACGTTCGTTCGGCTCGAACAAACGCACTATCTGGCGTTGTTCGACTTAAGTAGTTACGTCCTTCCTTTCGACTCTTCCTTCCTTGTCTGGACGTAACACCAGTATTCCCGATAATGTGTCCAAGATAAGCTATTTTGTGACGCAAAAAGTACTTGTTTATTTATTAGGAGAGAATGAATGATAAGGTAAAAATTTAAAGGATCACCAGTCTAGCGCAATCTATGTAAAGTGGGGGGTACGAATTCGTCGGGATAGTTTGGTACATACCTCGTAATGACGATGAGCTCTTGTCGGTTGACCCACTGCTCGTTTGTTCTCGCCCCCAAAATAGGACCTCGGTCACGTGATGCGAAATCAAGAGTACTTGGATACGTTGATCAAGAGTTCTTTATTCTATCTTCACTTCACTTTACAATTCTATGCGCGACTGACAAAGTTTAAGAGTCAACGCGGTTGACGGCTAACACGTGACTTTATACAAAACGCAATAACGTCGTGATACGCTATGCCGTTTAATATTATAATGCCGAAGTGCCGTAGTGCTGTTATGCCGTACAGCGATGTAATTTCGAAATGTTGCGATGCCGTACGGCGATTATAATGCCGTGATGCCGTACAGAAGCTCGAATTTTAGGGGTTTAAATATCCGCCGAATTGCGGAAAATCCTCGTCTCGTGTGCAACTTCTTTCTGGTGGGGTTTCTCAAGAAATTCTTTCTTAGAACCTTTTATAATAAATTATTCAATATAAGGGGGTTACAGCTAGAAGACCAATGAGATCGGATGTACTAGATATCTTAGTAAATATGGTCATTCAGTTGTGCGGAGGTGGGAAAAATGTATCTCTTCTATGCGAGGTCATAAAATCGGGAGTGTTCGCGGCTTTATGATTGTTAGATTGTCTGTGATTCAGGTACCAGCACCCCATGACACGTGGGAGATGCGAGCGAGCATGGACCCTTGCTCGTGATCAGAGGGGGGTCGCGACTTCGGCGTTTTATAGCTATTGCCTCGTGACACAATTTTAGGAGGGTTCGCGCATAGATATGTATACTATATAACTATGTATATGTAGTTCTAATAATTCGCTTATTATTTGCCTTCTATGAAATTACTTTCTATATAGCTTATTCGAGGTCGTTCCATTTAAATTGTCTTCAAACAAAATATTTAATTTAATAGTATTAAAAAAATTGTTTCAACTGCGGTCTACCCGATCATCATAGCAAGGACTGTCCGACTAAAAATAATGGACCTAAGTGTTTCCAGTGCGGCGAGCGTGGTGTCACGTCTGGGTGACCTTCCTTCTCTCTTTATGCCTACCAAAAAGAAAATGGAGAAAGGAATAGGGCTGAGGTATTACCGGTGCCTGTGTCTTTGGACACACGTGGCGCCGGTGTCGGCCGTGGACCGGAGCTACCGCTGCGGGGCTCCGGGACACATAGCAAGGGGGTGCTCTGCCGAGCCGCGTTGTCCGCTTTGTGCGGATGTGGGGCGGCCGGCGGGACACCCCCTCGGGGCGCGCACACTCCTCCCTGGGAAAAGGAAGCCGGGACGTGGGTTCGGCGGGATTCCCTCGGACAAGAGGCTGAGGTGGAGACCGCCGAACGGTCTGGACCGGACTCCCACCCCGGAGACGGGGCAGGAGTGAGGGGGGAGTCGACATCAGGCCTTGGCCCGACGTCGACTCCCCCCAGTACCGGCGTAGTGGAAAGAAGCCACTGCACCGGATGAGGTCGACGGGGGGTGGGAACTGGGGCGTTAAATAGTCCCAAACTCCTCCCCCGGCGACCTCACGAGAGGGAGGCCCGTCCAACCGGTGTCGAATCCTAACTCCCTTTAGGGAGCGGAGGAAACTCGGTCGAGCGGGCGGTCGAGGAGGCGAGGAGCGCAGAGGCTCGCCTCATTGCACGCGTCTCCTCTCCTCGCCGACGCGGGACGGAGATACGGCGGTCTGTCCCCCCAAGCCGGTGACATAGTGCGCCGGCTTGGGGGAGCGGCCGTCGTAGGGAGGGCTCTTTTTCTTCAAGGGAGAGTCCTCCGGAGGAGGCCCCCGTGCCCGGATGCCGAATCCCAACTCCCAAGGGAGCGGAGGGAGCGCCGGGCGCGGGGACGGGGGGCTGCGGCTCGAGCGGGTTTCTCGAGCCGCAACCCCGCCCCCCGAACTCTTCGGGAGGGCGTGACGTGAAGGTGGTATCCCCCTTGCGTCGCAACCGCGGTTCCGCACGATGGCGGAGGAGAGAGTCATCCCTTCAGGGTGGCTCTCTCCCGGGTGGTGGCGCGGGGGGGCACGGAGTCGGCATGGGTGACCAGCATCCTTCGTGCCACCTGAAAACGCACGCGATGGGATATTCGCTGAGGTTTTAGTGAGGTACACTACTCTCCATCACGGGAAGGACTTCGGTCCTTGCCGGGATGAGGAGAAGAATTCCCACATAACCCTCGCCTCCTTACCCGAGGAACGAGGGTACCTATAAAAGGTTTCCTCAGCGTAACAAAAAAAAAATAAAAAGGCTAGTGAGAAAAAGGGCGCTCTCTATTTTTGTGAGGCAACCTGCTTACACCGGCTATACCTCAAAGACGCCGAGAGCTAGGACCGAAGTTACGCATCTAGGGAATATTGTAGGTCATAGGAGTGGGGGTATTAGTTACTAGTTGGGAGTATCGTTAGCTTACCACTTAAATATTCATAGATCAAATTGACTATTAATTGGTAAATCGTATTGCAAATTAAGCCTTGAAGTTGTTTATTCATCTGGATAATAATAATTCAGGGGCTAATTAATAAAATGAATTTGATATTTATTTAATCGTCTGTGAATTTGACGCTTATTTGAGCACCAGGGATATGAAGATTATCTAAGCAGACTATGAGTTGATCGATATCAATAGTTCCTTCTAAAACGTCAGTTAGTAACCCGATAATTATATTTATAATTGAATTTGCATCATCGTTTGTTAATCCTTGGACGTCTAATTCAGTAGATCTGGGTAGCATTTGAATTAATTGGTAGAGGCAATGATGAGAATAATATATTTAATGCACATATGATTAAGTGTACATACATCAATAATTTAGATAATTGTCATACTCGTTGTTGTGTGCCTCGAGCAAGGCACTGGGGTTGCGCCGAATTAAGGATGAGGATCCTCGGGTCGTACAGGACTTCGTAGGAAGTTAGGAGTGTTATACTCTTTTCTTTCTCTTAAAATACACTTTTATTTCTGATTGAATTTTGTTTCACTTTATTTCTCGTCCTTTCTTTAATTAAATATTCGCGTAACATTCGATGTTTGGTTAACGAGCGTCTATTCGTATTCCTCTCAATAATTCAGATCTTTATTAGTGAGTCTCGTCCTGATGTTCCGGGTTCTTATTAGCGACCCCGTCTTGATGTTTAGGAGTTTTATTCGAGACTCGTTTCATGTGCGGGTTCTCCGTCTTATATCTTCTTTTGTTCTTTGATTTTCAACGGGCGAGGCCCTTGGAAACAGGTCTCTGATTGGTTAGTTATATTCACGCGTTTGGTTCTAATTGCAAGCGAAGCAGGTCGAAGTCGCAGGTCGTTGCTTGCATCTCGCGGTTTCCGGTGCTTCGCGCGTGTCTCGCTGCGTTAGCGTTTTCGCGCGACGAGCGTTTGTCGAGAGCGCTCTTTTATAAGTAAAACTATATTATAATGCTTTACAATAAATTCTTAGTTCTACTATACTATTTTAATATTGGTTATAGTTCGGGCTATAACATCGTCTATTTTTAAAGAATTCTCGGGGAGTTGAGTTTTTAGCTGAGAGATTAAATCGTTAGGTTGAGATTCTTCTTGATGGTTATCTGCAGTGTAGTCTTCTTTTAAATAGCGTATGTTCAGACACCATTCAGAGAATCTAAGCCTGACGGTAAGTTTATTACAGGCGTTATTTCGTGTTCGTTAGTTAAGCTTCTTGGGGTATTAGTTTGAGAAGATGAGGTCTTTAAGCGACGCAATGTATCGGGAGAAAATGATACTATTTCACACGATTTGACACGTGGCTTATTTTTATGTGCCTTACGCTTAAACCAGCGTAAGGTCGCAGCGCGTGTTTCGCGAGTTTTCAAGCCGGCTCGATGATTCCTTTTTATCCGTACTTTTCTGTTTCTCGGGTTGCTCATCTACAAGGGGTCATATGGTCAGAATGAAGGGTTTATAATGAGTTAGATAAGGATTATCGTGAGATAACATGAAGGGGAACTAGAGAGAGTGAGATATCAATATCCGATACGTCTATTCATTTGGTTTTAAATATGAATTCAAAAGGAAGGTCTGGGGGTACGGAGAATGTCTTCGGGCAAGTACGATGGATGCCTCGACAACGACGGGAAGTAGGGGAAATGGCAAAGAGTTGCTTGTGCTTACGGTAAAAGTATGCGTTGCAACTATAGGTAAAATGAGGATTGGATCACGTCCAGAGTGAAATTAGTTCCGGAATTCTGTTTAAGAATCCTTATGCGATCTCCTGTTATCGATTTTTATTAGGTGAGAGAAGGTGATGAGGAATGGTCTTCGGGCAAGTACGATGGATGCCTCGTCGACGATGGAGATACGCAGGGTGTTGATGGGAGGTTTGTCATCGGGCAACGACGGGAAGTTGGGGAAATAGTAGAGAGTCGTCTGGACCTACGAAAGGTACGTCCAACGGCTAGAGGTAAAATGCGGGTTGGACGACGTCCGAGTGATACCAGGAGTATTGTTTCTACGTTAATGTTGCTAAATTCTGATATTGATACCTTGAATAATTATGGAAAGGTAGTTGGATTCTGATTTGATAAATATCGACTGACAACGGGAAACTGTTAGCTGCATGCAATGCTTAACAGAGGATTTCGTTTATTTGTTTTAGCAGAAGGTAATGATTGAAAGAGAATTGTCAGTCTAGCGCAACTTAGAATTAGAATTGGCGTGAAGCGGTGTGTTAAATAGCGTAATTATAAGTACTTACCTTGTGATAGACTGTGAACTTCAGGCAGTGAATTGTTATACGCTCGTTCGCCTTCTTCGCTTCTCTAGGACCTCGGTCGTGGGATGTTTGACAAAATCAACGTATTCGAGTTTTGATGCACAACAGTTCTTTATTTAATGTTTACTTTATAATTCTATGCGCGACTAACAAATCGGGTATGTCAACGCAGTTGACGGCAAACGCGTGACTTTATACTGAGTATCGTAAGGCTACAGAAATGATGTGCTGTAGAGCTACGGTGGGATCTCGATAATGAGATGCCGTAGAGTTACGGTAAGATGTCGATGATGATATGCCGTAGTGTTACGGTGAGATGCTAGTGATGGTATGCCGTAATGAAGTTAAGAATTAAGAGTTTATATATCCATCAAATCGAGAAAATTCTGGGTGTCGTGTGTTTCCCCTTTGGTGGGGATTTCTAAGAAAGACGTTTTCTTGGAATATGTCACAATAAATTGTACTAAGAGGTCACGATGCGATGACCCGCAGGAGCGAGCGCTCTAGGTGTCAACTATCAATTTACGAGTTTTAGATAATCTGGACCGGATATCGAAGTTCGGCGGTGCGCTTGAGATGAGGAGCGACGATTCCAAGAAGCGTCTGATTTATTATTCTTTTGCGGTTTAAACGCTAGCATCCGATAACGCGAGGGAGATAACGGATGGAAGCGGTTTGTCACCTGCGATTGGCTTAATTATTTGATGATTTGTGAGCTGATTTTAGAGGGGTCTGCGCATAGATACATGTTAAAGTTTCTTACAGTTCGCCAAATATTCATTTGTACGTTTATGGAATCATTTCTTATATAATTTATTTTATGTTATTTAATTAGAATTCTTAATAAAACTTGAATTTAATGCAATAGAGTAGGATTAAGTTATTTCTAAATTATAGAATTATGATTCCATAACGTAATATCGAGAATCTCTTGTTCTCGTTTGATTTAATTCTATAATAAAATATTCTCTTTAATTATACCTACATGGGCCTTATTTATAAGTCTCTTCATTTAATAATTTACTCAATAAATCTTAATGATCTTGAGTTCGTTATCGAAATCATTTAATGACTGAAATAAGGCTTCGTAAATATAATTGCGGATGGAGTCTTAAAATATTAAGTGTTTGAACACTTTTAGTAATTCATCGAATGCTTGTCGCAGGTTTGTCATTACAATGCATCGCAAGATAAAGATTTATGGAACCTTCCTCATAATAATTCTGTCAGTGATTAAAAATACTTCTAAAACTTATTACTGTAAGTCTTAAATTGTTAAGTAAAGTTCGACAAATTATTATGTTTCTGATTTCATAAATAATATTATTATATTGTTTAATTAATATTAAATATTCATACATAGGTGGGTTAGTCATGATTAAAATATATTCTTATTGCTAAGGGTTAGTTTCATATAATAACAGCTGGTTAGTTGAAGTATACGCTCAGGGGTCTCGGATGACGGTTGATTGGTCGGATCGCTAGTTCCTGGTAGCGGCTAGTTAGAACTAGATAACTGAAGACCCTAGATTTGGTATGGTTAGTAATTAATAATATAAATGCTTGATTTTAGTCTAAACAATTATATGTAAAGAGGAAAATCATTAATTATCCTCAAATTTTAAGTATCAGCGCAGGAAAAACAGTAGCGCGCAAAAATATGGTTTCGTGAAAATGACGGGACGTTACACCTCCCCCTTATTTAAGAACAAATTGCGATGTATTCGAAGGAATTTGTTCGAGATCTTTTAATTAAATTCTGATATGAATTAATATCAGAAACATTATTAGTAGTTGCTGATTCGATGTTGGATGAGGCATTATCATTTGGTCATGAGAACCCATTAATGATTACGGTAGGTTCCTTGGAGAGGTCTTCAGGGGCAGAAGGTGACGGTGGTCCCTTGGCTTGTTTTTTGTTATCGGTCTTATCGACAGGTTCTCGTGCGAGATGAAGTAGTAGATGAGTGAGAGAGCTCCAAATGGCTCCAACCAAATGCATGCTCCATCTATAAGCGGAATGTAAGGCATAACCGTGAATAGCTGTATCGACGAAGACTTTTATGATGCGAATAATTATTAGAATGCCAAGGATTCCAGCGGTTGCGGATCCGAATGAAATAAATCCGGTCCATACTCGTGAGGCGGCACTCTCGGAAATTTTATTGAGAGAGGCTTCGTCCAATAAATTATACATGGAGACAGCGTCGGAGTTAATGGAGTATTTCGTAATTCCTCTTGCAATTGTATTTAGAAGAGCGGGTTTCTCTGCGGGGAACATAATGTGATCCCTCAGTTTTTCTATATCTTCTTCGGAGTATATTCCGCTAACAGCAAGGGCTCCTGGCGTCAAATAATCCCAGGTTAATATCGGCATTGGTTTTAATTGTTGCGGAGGTAACTGTCTGATTTGAGGTTCAGGTGTAAATTGAACCCAGGTATCCTCGATACGGTACATAGTTGGTAATTCAAAACTGCATTCCCTTTGATTTCCATATTTAGAATTATCCGGGATTTTGGGGTGAGAAACAAGGAAGTGTTGCGGGTGGTTACAGGTAATTCTGTTTAATATTCCTTTGTTTTCCTTACTACTACATCTACAGGTATGCATTTGACGATGTGTGTGGTTTCTCCGGTTGTAACTGCCATATAGCCGGGTCCTTTCATAAGGCGATATGCGAATTCATCTGGTTGAAGAGTAGCGAGAGACAGGGCGTTGGTGATTACCTGTCTTTCTAATTCGCATTTTTGTTGCATAACATTATAATATAATGAAGTCATTTGTTGTCGGATGTGTTTTTCCACGTACACGAATTTAGAATTCATATATGTGAATATATCCAGGTTATCCACGGGGATGATACCTCGGCTGGCGAAGATATCTCCTTGCTTTGTTTCTAGGATAAAGAGCTTAGGGTGCTCTGTGCGAAATCAGGTATATTCACTGTCACGTCCGGTCACATAAAATTTTTACTTTCAGATGAAATAAATTCTAAATTTTCCAAGCGCTGTTTGAAAAGCGCGCCAGTGCCGGCCATGATGCCTAACTCAGCCTAGTGACTAAGAGAGGCGCTGCGTAACGTCTAGGAACTTCCTACTACGGGGAAACGCCCCCGCCACACCGAGCGTCTCCCACTCTCGGGCCGCCGCAGCGCCGAGCCGCCGAAAACGAAGGACCTCAGAGCGGTCCCAAAACCCGGCAGATCACATCGCGACTCCGACTAGAGCAGTCATATCTAGAACGCTCTCCTAATTCAATTCTAACTCTAATATTATAAGTCCTAACTCTAGCATTAAAACTTTAACTTTAGTTAACCTTTGTATCGTGTAGTGTTCATTTAGAATAAAAGTGTGTTTCATTTTTAATAATTCTCCACATTTATTTTAAACAATTCCAATTCCACGCGTTTCTAATATCTTGCTATTCTAATACTACGATTTTAGTATTTCTAAAATATTCCTAAAACGAGTTCTCCTAATCTGCACGTGTAGTGAAAATCTATTATATGAATAATTTTCTTAGTGGAATCCAAGCTGCGACTTAGAGAGGACGAACCGCTCGTCGCTGCCGCACGATTTCACTTTTCTTATAATTTCTGAATTCTGTTGTAACTACTTTGAGAGGATGAGCCACTCGTAGTTACGCACTGGAACAATAACCGACAGTGAGGACCGCCGCACGTCGACTTATTGTAAAAGTGACGCAATGTTCAGAATGTTTTATATTATAAATCATTATGCCTAAGACACGCCGTGCAGGCAGGAAATAACAACTTCGCCGTTTAACCGCGCGACTCTACTATCCGTTATCATCAAGTGAATATTCAAATCTTATCGGCACCTACTATCATAACGACTCAGAATACGACAACCTATTTGACGGAACCGCGCCGTTCGCTGTTAATAATAAAGACATTAACCTGAGGAAATGGCCAGCGCAATTGACTCCAATCGAAATCGAGAACCCTCGTATTCCGAGACACGACTTCCCGGACAACGATCCTCGTCGCACCCGGTACTTGCAAATCAGGGCGGACATCCTGCACATCCACTATGACGCGCCTACTCCAGAGCATTGGGGAACCACTGTCCACCCCCTAGAGATCGACTAAGATAAGTCTCAACTATTATAAACAATTGAAATAAATAATAAAACTCAACGTTAAGATTTTAGTACTAAAGGATAAGACTATTTGCCGTCACGAATAGCCAAATTATCGAAATACTTTCAAACACATACGTGCGTGTATAATTATTGTTCAAACATGTTTTAAATTAATATTTTCTACGAATTATGAAATATAACTTTACACGTGGCCTCTAGAATATTCGTAAAGACTCTTGGAAAACTCAATTTTCCAAGGGCCATAAAAGTGAAACTCTGTTTTTTTTGCCTAGAGTCATAAAACTGACCCTTAGACCCTTGATAATAAAAGGGGTCTCGACGATTTCTCTTTTGCAAACTAAGCTAACGTAGCACACTCAACGAATACTCTAGAATTCCGAATAAAATAACGTGAAAGTTTTATTCATTTATTTAATTCCATTTATTTAAATAATTCACCCATGTGCCCAATAAGGCCTCGGTACCTTACCGCCCCGCACATCTTGCCTCTTCCCGAAGAGGAAGAAGAGCCTATTGAACAAGGAACCCCTTACTGCCAAATATCAATCGGGTTTATTAATAAAGGAACAAATGCCGCCCTTTGCGTAGACTGCCATATGCGCTTACGCCGTACTGCTCGAAACGAATGGTTGAACATTGCTAAACATTTGCTCGTAATCGGTAACTTACCGACCGGAATAATTTGCTCGGTGTGTAACTTCCATCGACTGTCGGTAACTCGCGACCCTCAACTTCACTGTTATCGTTGTCAGATAGCTTACCTACGGTACATCAACGGCGAAGAAACCTTTCGTATCGACACCGATGGTAACATCGTGATTACAATTTTCCACTCCGTCGATGATTCCCTCGAACGGTTTCAGGATTATATTCGATAATATCCCCATACTCCTGTGTAACATTTGCAACTCCCTCGTACGAATCCTAAGGCGACACCCTCCCATCCGCAAGAAATTGAACCGTTGCGTGTAATCTTGGCGGAACACCCTTCGTCGTGGGTATCCCCGGAAAAGTTTTCCGAAATACGACGTTGTTCAGCGCGATAGTCCGAGCACGTGGACCGCGATATTTATTTCTCGCGAATTTCACGCCGCGACTGCGCCCCGGACGTAACAAATTGGTGACAGCGGTGGGATAGAAAAATTCCTTAATATGATTGGCACGCGCGGGAATAAGGGGGACAAGGAAGATTCGCTAGAAAAGGAAAACGCAGGCAAAGAACTAACCGAATCAGAGTTAGCAGGGATACAAGCGAAACTTAAACAGAAGGAAACCGAGCTAGCCGAAGCTCAAAATAGACTTAGAACGAAAGAAACTCAGTTAAAAGACAGGGAAAATAGTTTGAGAGACGTAGCCATCTTCTTGGCAGATCAGCGGAAGAAACAGGATAAAACAGGTCGCGAAATAGAACTTCTCCAAGAGAAAATGCAAAAGAACTCGGAAGTTCACGCTCAAGGCGTCGCCCTTGAGGATATGACCGCGCTTAGAAACGACCTTCTCACTGAAATGGACGAGTTGCGTCGGGAAGTGTTTCGCTTACGCCAAGAGACTAGTCCATCTATTCGACTTTCCGGACAACTCTTGACATTACTCGACGAATCCGGCGGGCGTATTGAACCGCCTCCCGAACAATCCCATCTCCCTAAGGTCTCTTTTCGCGAGGCAACAGAATCCGTGCCTACTTTCGATGGGTATAACGTATCGCTAGGACAATTTACCCGGGCATGCCGTCGCGCAAGGTAAATAATCCCCTCATGTTCGGAACGCAACCTTACTAAGCTTTTGGTCAACAAACTCCGCGGACGCACCTACTATGCCGTCGAGGACGAACCCTGCGAGAGCGTTACGCAATTGATCGACTTATTAAACATCGCTTTCGGCTCGGCAAAAACTATCGATCAATATAAAGGGGAACTCAGTACCGTGTACTTAAGACCCCAAGAACATATGCTTGATTACGTCAGTCGCGTTAAAGACCTCCGATCCCCGATCCGGGATCGATATAAAACGCGTGATCGCCGCGAACCGGAACCGCCGCGTAACGAACACACTCGACGAATATACCCCCAGACAACACCCCGCAACGAAACTTATTTTCGCGATCGCTACCCGAATAATACGTTACGTAACAACCCGGTCAGACCCCCCGTAACGCGAGAGAGAGAGGAGCGCCCAACATACAACGACAGACGACAAACGTATAATAACATGAATGTTAATACTAACGCTCCTATTCGCCATAACGACCGTCCCAACAAATGGTGCCGTTACTGCAAGAACAGCGGCCACGAAATCGAAGAATGCCGGAAACGCGAGTATAATAACAACTTGCAAAGGAACGAGCCGGGAAACGCGCTGAGCCCCGCGGGAAGGTCGGGTACACCTCGCCAAGGGGCCCCCCTCAAACGACCCGCCCGGTAAATTTAGTCGAAGGGACGAGTACCGAGAAACCAGAATCGCAACTCTGAATCTGCATGGGCATTCGCACACGCCCACCGTCGCGTTAGTCGCTGACGGACTTTTGCACGAAATAACATTCATGATAGATACAGGGGCCGCCCCTAATCTAATTAAAATCCGAAACTTACATCCCGAGACGAAAATTCAACAACACGACACGTTGTACCTTAGCGGTATTCCTTTTTCCCAACGCGAAACCGTAGTAGTGCCTGCCAGATCGCGCTCGACATTCTATGTCAATATAAAAAATCTCGACATCACAGTAGGATACATTCCGCGTCTTAGCGTCTGCGAGAACGTATTCCTCGGAGAAGCGATAGTCACTAATCGAAATAGGAAAGCATACCTTCACGTTATTAACGCTAACGACACCGACCGCGAGTTAGTAATCCCGACGATAGATCTACAAGAGATCGACCAAATTTCCGCCGAACGCGAGAACGATATTCCAACCGAAAAGAGCAAGGTGTTCACCATATCCCCTCTCGCAACAGACGAACATACTCAAGACCGAGCCACTGCCGTCCGAGAGCTTCTCCGATTAGAACACCTAAATGAAGAAGAGTTAACACACGTTACCGACTTGATACGAACACATAACGATTTATTCCGTCTACCGGACGAGATGTTAGGTTACACAGACAAAATGTCTCACAAAATCCCAACAATCGACGACCAACCGATCCACACTAAACAGTACCGATTCCCGCCGATCCACAAAGACGAGATAAACAAACAGATTAGAGAATTATTAGACAATGACGTAGTCATTAAACCCTCGGAGTCTCCCTACAATTCGCCTCTGTGGATCGTCCCTAAAAAGCCCGATTCAAAGGGAAACAAGCGTTGGAGAATGGTCGTCGACTATCGAGCGTTAAACGAAAAAAACCATAGGAGATGCGTACCCGCTACCTAATATAACAGAAATCCTCGATCACTTAGGGAGCGCAAAATACTTCAGCGTGTTTGACCTCGCGTCCGGTTTCTACCAAATACCGATGCATGAGTCGCACGCGCAAAAGATGGCTTTCTCAACACCTCATGGGTACTACGAATTCAAACGAATGCCATTCGGTTTAAAGAATGCCCCAGCGACGTTTCAGCAACTCATGGACCAGGTTCTATGCGGACTACAGGGAACTGAACTTTTTGTATATCTCGATGACATAGTATTGTACGCGAGCTCATTACGCGAACACGAAATCAAATTCAACAAACTGACCGAAAGATTGCGTAGGGCTAATTTAAAACTCCAACCAGATAAATGCGAGTTCCTACGTAAAGAGGAACCTCGGGTAAAGAGGAAGTCGGGTACCTAGGTCACATAATCAGTGACGAAGGAGTAAAACCAGATCCGTCTAAATTGCTCGCGGTTAAAGAATTCCCCAGACCCCGGCATGCAAAGAACATAAAACAGTTCCTCGGTCTGGCTGGCTATTACCGTAGGTTCATCCCCGAGTTCTCTAAAATCGCACGACCTCTTACCGACTTATTAAAGAAGGACAAACCATTTATCTGGAGGGATGAACAAGAAAAAGCCTTTACGAAACTCCGCGACGCACTATGTTCCAAACCCATCCTCCAATTTTCCAATTTTACGCGACCTTTCGTCGTCACAACAGACGCTTCAGGGTACGCGGTCGGAGGAGTCCTGAGTCAGGGAGAAATCGGTAAAGATCTGCCCATTGCATACACATCTCGATTACTAAACAACGCAGAGAAGAACTACTCGACAATTGAAAAGGAGTCGTTAGCCATCGTGTACTGCGTCAATTACTTCCGACCCTATATATATGGACGGAAGTTCACGCTAGTCACGGATCACAGATCGCTAGTATGGATACACTCCGTAACAGATCCTACCTCACGATTCATCCGATGGCGCCTTAAACTCGCGGAATACGAAAATAACGTAGTGTATAAGCCAGGTAAAATCAACGATAACGCTGACGCACTCTCCCGAAATCCTATTCCATCTAACTCTTTAGCTAAACTAAACGAAATAGAACAAATTCTACCCTTCGAACAGACTCGAGAGCTCTCCAGCTCAGAAGAGTCATTATTCAATCCTAAAAGATAGAAAACCGAAGAAGCGCCGCAACGAGAGGAAAACGACAACATAAACGAACCATTCGTCCAAGGAATTAGAATGGGACCACAAGTGGTACCGATTCCAGATAACTTCTCTACGCGAAAAGATAACCTTGTTATTTTCGTCACACAACAAGGCGTACCAGTCGACCGCGGAGCTCACATACTCCGAGAAAGTAAATCCTTGCCTATGATTAGAGGAGCAGCTCTAGCCAGGGCAAGAATAAACTGCGACGGGAATCGCCAAATTATATCGCTTGTCATTAAAGAATCGGGAGCTACGGAAAGAGAGATACTAAAAGAATCATTTCGATCGTTTTTTAGACGTCGTCAGGGAATCGGAGCTGTCGTCTATCTCGATAACCAGAGGCGACATCGATAATGTCCCTTGGGATACCGTATACTCGTTGCTAACGCGCGTCTTAAGCGAAACCAATGTAAAAATATTCTTTTGTAGAAACGAAATCTCCGCCCCACCGGAGGACGAGAGAGAAAATATCATCGCCGAAAACCACAACTCGGCGATTGGCGGCCATAAAGGTATTTCCAAAACATACCAACGTATGAAAAGGTGATACCAATGGAACGGCATGAAAACCGATATCCAAACGTTCATCAAAAATTACCGCCCTTGCCAATTAAAGAAACTGGTCCGCGTAAAGACCAGAAAACCCATGATATTGACGGATACACCTGACGCGGCCTTCGACAAGGTCTCGATGGACATCATGGGTCCATTTACCCGTTACGCGAGCTAGCAACATGTATATACTCACTGTACAGGATCTCCTAACTAAGTATTCTTTAGCGATCCCTTTGCAACATGCAAACGCGATCAACGTAGCAGACGCATTCACGAATGAATTAATATGGGTTTTCGGCACCGAAAGCTATATTAACGGACCAGGGATCGCATTTTCTAAATAGCCTAATACGTAATATAGCGAAGAAATTTAGAATTAAACTCTTTAAAACTACGGCCTATAGGCCGCAATCTAATGGCTCAATAGAGCGCTCCCACTACGTTTTGTGGGAATACCTAAAACAGTACGTAGACAAAAATAATGAGTGGGATATATACTTAAAATTAGCGTCATTCTCCTATAACACGAGCGTACATGAGGGGACGCGATACACCCCTCACGAGTTAGTCTTCGGGAGGATAGCCAGGGCACCTTCCAGCAACCCTGACGTCGCTGACGTCGCGGATGAAAGCTATGCTAACTATCTCACAACTCTTTTTAACAAATTAACAGACATCCAGGCTATCGCCCGCGAAAACCTAATTGCCGCTAAACGAAGATCAAAAATTTATTATGACCGTAGAGTTAATACTCGACAGTTCAGAGCAGGAGACTATGTATATTTGTTGAAAGAACCGAGCAAAGGAAAGTTAGGCGACCAATATACGGAAATTTATAAAATAATTAATCTTTTAGGGAATCATAATGTCAAGTTAGCTATAAGTAGAATTAAGACAAGAATTGTAAACGAGGACAAGTTAAAGGCCTCGCCGCATCGAGTCCCCACCGAGGAAGACCCCCACTCCGAACCAGACGACTATATCTTGGATGCCCCGGCGGAGGACCGGCCAGTAGTCAACAAACCCCAGTAGAATGAAGACCTACGTAACCATCTTAGCTATAACCGTACTGTTAGTCTCAACCTCCGACGGGCTAATTGGCTATGATTGTGGAGGCCACGGCCTAAACATTACGTCGCTATCCCTCACGGACATCGGGGAATGCCAATTAGACAATATCGAACCCGACAAGAAGGAAATATACATACAGCTGCTACAACTAAGCGAGTTCGACCACACCATCGGACTTCAATGTAAAATCGAAATCGATCGTACCATTTATTATTGCGGGATGCACTCGCATATATCTGTGGTACAAAACGGAAGACGCGAATACATCCGCGAGGTGTCAGCCGAAACGTGCAAAAAGCTGTACGATACCGGAACCATCTTTTTGGGAAACAACGGCCACATCGAAGACATCAAGGTGAATACCACCAACCAGCGCAGCCTAACATTTGCAGGAATCATCAGAACCGACGGAACGTGCTCTGGAACTCAGTTCAGCGACCCGTTCGGTACTTGGGATAACGTGGTCGTGCAAGCTTCGATAAAGATTACCACTCGAAGACTGGAGTTGCCTGTCAAACACAGCACCAATGAGGTGATATTACCCTCCGGTGCTCGATGTAACGTAGCTGAAGGAGAATGCAACGACGCAGACGGCACAACTACTTATTGGTCAGTGCTGCCCAGCGACAATTGCCACTTCAATCGTTACGACGTCCTCTACCAAGATTTAGCATACCGCCTCACACCGAAACCTACACAGAGGGACACTCCGATCGTCTACACGGTCACCACTCAGGAGACCACATTTGCATTAGCACGAACAACAGAGATAAACGTGTGCGGATATAAAATTTTGAGAACGGAGCACCCCAAACTCTGCATTCTCGAAACTCAACCTGGACACGCGTTCAAAGGCCGCTCCAGAGTCCCGATCGATAACCTCGATATATTTTCTTACGTAAATTCTAAATTTATTTACGTAGAGAAACACTTGAAAACACAATTGACACAATTGTATCAAGACATAATGGAGCAAAAATGTGCCTTACAAATTCTTCAGAACGCCCTCTCACTCGCCAGCATCGCCCCAAATGAGATGGCACACCGAATCATGAAGGCGCCAGGCTACACCGCCATTACTGCAGGTGAAGTCCTCCATTTAATCAAATGCGTGCCGGTGGAGTGCCGAGTACGGCAAGTTGAAAACTGCTACAACGAACTCCCCGTCACCCACCAAAACAAATCCCTCTTCCTGTTACCAAGGTCAAGAATACTTACCAAAACAGGAACACCCAGGGATTGCCACGAGCTGCTTCCGGCAATGTATCAGGTACACAACACCTGGTATCGCTTAACCCCGAGGCCAGTGGAATCCGTAGCGCCGCCAACGATTCAACCACTAACCAAGCCGTCGTGGAGATACGTGAGTCCCGATTCACTCGCCTCTAGCGGCATCTATACCAACGAGGACCTCGATCGCCTCCGCGATCATATCATGTTCCCCATGGAAAAACCCTCCATGCTCAACATAATCGCTAGAGGAGCAATGGAACAAGAAATCCCTGCGGGAAGTTTCTCCATGCTAAATCTGCTAGACGAGAAAACACTCGATCAACTAGCAAAAAACACCGGAGCTCGTCTATGGAAGGGATTCATGAACTTTGGATCAGCCAGCGCCGGAGTACTCGGAGTCTTCGTCGCTGTACGCCTCGCCAAGTTAATAATTGATACGCTGATACATGGTTACGCACTCCACTCTGTATACGGATGGAGTTTGCACCTCCTGGGAGCCATCTGGACTTCGGTGACAAATGTCCTGTTACACCTTGGAAGACCAGGAGACGGAGGAAAGAACAACGAAAAGGAGCTTCTACCATTAAAACCCTCTCTAACGACCGAAGATTCTGCATCCCCAGCCCCTCCCTTGCAAGAAAGACAATCCCCTTCACCCGAAAAAGTGCAAAGTGAAGTGCACATAAACTATAGAGAACTGCGCAACCTCCTCAACGAAGAGCTATAGACTCAGTAACACGTTAACATTTGATAAAAAAAAATAAGCATAGAAAATAAGAAATTGTAACCGCCACTATATACTAACAAGGGGAGGTCGCGGTTGACTCTTCACCGATTTTGATCTCCTTTGATATGGTGAATCTACATCGAAAAAAAGTTGCTCCGTGTTCGAGCTTTCCGTCCAATGCGCCTTGTAAAAAAAAATTTTTTTTTCCCGAAGTTTAGAGAAATTGTCAGGTTCGTTACGAGGCCTAAAGAAAGACACACTTTTGATCGGTGCCGCTAGTGCAGCGGCAGAGCACAAGAATAGTAATCCCGGGATCCCAGGTTCAGAACTTTGGGCTGTCATAATTTTTTTTTTATTTTTTTTTTAATAACATGTATTATTTATTATAATAAATAAATATTCGGCATATTTTTATCGTTAATTATGCATATATCTCTTTATATATTTAAAATTAATAAAATGATCGTAATATAAATAAAATATTTTTATAGAGAAATATTTTTAGAAATATTTTTACTTTTTAAAGAATTATACATTTCTTCAAATTTTCTTTAATCTAATAATGTTAGAATACACACTTTTCATAGCTTTACAAAATTCGGATTTTCTACCTGCTGTGAACCGCTGGATGCAACCGCTGGTTGTCCAGGTAGAAAATCCGAATTTTGTAAAGCTATGAAAAGTGTGTATTCTAACATTATTAGATTAAAGAAAATTTGAAGAAATGTATAATTCTTTAAAAAGTAAAAATATTTCTAAAAATATTTCTCTATAAAAATATTTTATTTATATTACGATCATTTTATTAACTTTAAATATATAAAAAGATATATGCATAACTAACGATAAAAATATGCCGAATATTTATTTATCATAATAAATACGTTATTAAAAAAAAAAAAAAAAAAAATTGACAGCCCAAAGTTCTGAACCTGGGGGATTCCGGGATTACTATTCTTGTGCTCTGCCGCTGCACGGTACCGATCGAAAGTGTGTCTTTCTTTAGGCCTTGTAACGAACCTGACAATTTCTCTAAACTTCGGGGAAAAAAGAATTTTTTTTTACAAGGCGCATTGGACGAAAAGCTCGAACACGGAGCAACTTTTTTTCGATGTAGATTCACCATACCAAAGGAGATCAAAATCGGTGAAGAGTCAACCGCGACCTCCCCTTGTAAGTTCGGAAAACGTTGGAACATGGTCCAACATTTTCTCTTAAGGGGGGAGGTGTCACGTCCGGTCACATAAAATTTTTACTTTCAGATGAAATAAATTCTAAGTTCTCTAAGCGCTGTTTGAAAAGCGCGCCAGTGCCGGCCATGATGCCTAACTCAGCCTAGTGACTAAGAAAGGCGCTGCGTAACGTCTAGGAACTTCTTACTACAGGGAAACGCCCCCGCCACACCGAGCGTCTCCCACTCTCGGGCCGCCGCAGCGCCCGAGCCGCCGAAAACGAAGGACCTCAGAGCGGTCCCAAAACCCGGCAGATCACATCGCGACTCCGACTAGAGCAGTCATACCTAGAACGCTCTCCTAATTCAATTCTAACTCTAATATTATAAGTCCTAACTCTAGCATTAAAACTTTAACTTTAGTTAACCTTTGTATCGTGTAGTGTTCATTTAGAATAAAAGTGTGTTTCATTTTTAATAATTCTCCACATTTATTTTAAACAATTCCAATTCCACGCGTTTCTAATATCTTGCTATTCTAATACTACGATTTTAGTATTTCTAAAATATTCCTAAAACGAGTTCTCCTAATCTGCACGTGTAGTGAAAATCTATTATATGAATAATTTTCTTAGTGGAATCCAAGCTGCGACTTAGAGAGGACGAACCGCTCGTCGCTGCCGCACGATTTCACTTTTCTTATAATTTCTGAATTCTGTTGTAACTACTTTGAGAGGATGAGCCACTCGTAGTTACGCACTGGAACAATAACCGACAGTGAGGACCGCCGCACGTCGACTTATTGTAAAAGTGACGCAATGTTCAGAATGTTTTATATTATAAATCATTATGCCTAAGACACGCCGTGCAGGCAGGAAAAACCAACTTCGCCGTTTAACCGCGCGACTCTACTATCCGGCATCATCAAGTGAATATTCAAATCTTATCGGCACCTACTATCATAACGACTCAGAATACGACAACCTATTTGACGGAACCGCGCCGTTCGCTGTTAATAATAAAGACATTAACCTGAGGAAGTGGCCAGCGCAATTGACTCCAATCGAAATCGAGAACCCTCGTATTCCGAGACACGACATCCCGGACAACGATCCTCGTCGCACCCGGTACTTGCAAATCAGGGCGGACATCCTGCACATCCACTATGACGCGCCTACTCCAGAGCATTGGGGAACCACTGTCCACCCCCTAGAGATCGACTAAGGTAAGTCTCAACTATTATAAATAATTGAAATAAATAATAAAACTCAACGTTAAGATTCTAGTACTAAAGGATAAGACTATTTGCCGTCACGAATAGCCAAATTATCGAAATACTTTCAAACACATACGTGCGTGTATAATTATTGTTTAATCATGTTTTAAATTAATATTTTCTACGAATTATGAAATATAACTTTACACGTGGCCTCTAGAATATTCGTAAAGACTCTTGGAAAACTCAATTTTCCAAGGGCCATTAAAGTAAAACTCTGTTTTTTTTTGCCTAGAGTCATAAAACTGACCCTTGATAAAAAAAGGGGTCTCGACGATTTCTCTTTTGCAAACTAAGCTAACGTAGCACACTCAACGAATACTCTAGAATTCCGAATAAAATATCGTTAACGTTTTATTCATTTATTTAATTCCCTTTATTTAAATAATTCACCCATGTGCCCAATAAGGCCTCGGTACCTTACCGCCCCGCACATCTTGTCTCTTCCCGAAGAAGAAGAAGAGCCTACTGAACAAGGAACCCCTTACTGCCAAATATCAATCGGGTTTATTAATAAAGAAACAAATGCCGCCCTTTGCGTAGACTGCCATATGCGCTTACGCGGTACTGCTCGAAACGAATGGTTGAACATTGTTAAACATTTGCTCGTAATCGGTAACTTACCGACCGGAATAATTTGCTCGATGTGTAACTTCCATCGACTGTCGGTAACTCGCGACCCTCAACTCCACTGTTACCGTTGTCAGATAGCTTACCTACGGTACATCAACGGCGAAGAAACCTTTGTATCGACACCGATGGTAACATCGTGATTACAATTTTCCACTCCGTCGATGATTCCCTCGAACGTTTTCAGGATTATATTCGATAATATCCCCATACTCCTGTGTAACATTTGCAACTCCCTCGTACGAATCCTAAGGCGACATCCTCCCATCCGCAAGACATTGAATCGTTGCGTGTAACCTTGGCGGAACACCCTTCGTCGTGGGTATCCCCGGAAATGTTTTCCGAAATACGATGTTGTTCAGCGCGATAGTCCGAGCACGTGGACCGCGATAATTATTTCTCGCGAATTTCACGCCGCGACTGCGCCCCGGACGTAATACCACACAAGGGTTGTTCTTTTGTTTTCGTAAGTGCGAACGTGACGTCCTGCGTAGTCAGACTATAAATAATTGGAGAAAGAGGGTTAGTTGAATTATCTGTAATTTTAGTTGCTAAACCCTCATGAAGAACGTTATATTGATGGAAATTGCAAGCAGATGTTGGCACGGGTTTCCAATACGAGTATCCGTTTTCTGAATCGATGCAAAATCCTTCGCTCAAGAGACAAATGGTTCCGGATTTTAATATTATTTTTCCGGAGTTTAATTGTACGGGAACGTGCGATGTCCTCAAGAAGATCTTGACGACGGCTTGAACAACGACGTTATCCCAGGTTCCGTAAGGGTCGGAGTACTGAGTGCCTTTGCAGGTTCCGTCGTTATTAGTGCGTCCGGCTAAGGTGAGACTATGATAAGTAATCTGATTAGCTCTTAGTCCGTGAATGATATTGCCATCTCCGAGAGAGAATGTTCCATCTTGGAATGCCCTTCGGCACACTGTATATCCGGTTTCGTGGATATAATCTGCCTTTCCGTTATGGACTACGGAGACATGCGAGTGCATTCCGCAGTGATAAATTGTCCGTGATATTTCCACCTTGCACTGGATGACTTCTGCATGATTGTAGTCCGAGAGTTGTAAGAGTTGCATGTATACGTCGGTTGAATTGGGTTTCCGTATATCAAGATTGCATTCTCCAACATCGAGCAACGATACCGAAGTAATATTCAGGTGTTGTCCGCCACAATCGAATCCAATAAGAGCGTGAATCGGATTAACGAGAACGAGAATCGCGAAGTACGACAACATGTCTGTAATAATGCATAGTGAAGTATATATATATATATATATATATATATATATATAGATATTCTTAATCTAATTGTTCGTGTATGTGATATTGCCTTAAATTTATGGTTATATGTGTATATTTGTATTCATATAGCTTTGTAATCAAGTAGGATATATATATATATATATATGATTATAATTAAATATATATATTCTTATTCTAATTATTATATATTATTATATAAGATATATATATTCATATTCTATATATATATTCTTATTCTAAATATGTATATATATATATATATATATATATTGTTTTTTGTTGTGTGCTTTTTGGGTTTTCTTTTTCTTTATATGTATATATATATATATATATATATATATATAAAGTATATAAGGTATCCTTTTGTCACCGAGTAAGGTATGGAATTATAATAGATTATATGCACGTTTTATTCTAAAATTATGAATATGTAAATTATTTTTTTTTCTCTTTTTTTTTTATATATATGCTATATGTATTATAACTTTATTTTGCAACTGAGTAGGATATAAGAATTGTACTTGGGTATATATGTACGTTCTATAATTAAGATATATATATTTCATTAAAATTACTTTAATTAGATCAGTTAGAACCAATGCGTAGATGTTAATTGTTTAGGGTGAAGCTTATCGTAGCGAGGAATATATACGATATTAACTTACATAGATGCTTAATGTTAAAAATAAAAAAAATTCTCTTCTCTTTTTTTGTTATTTTTTTCGAGGACGCTTTCGTAGTTCGCTAATTCTTGGGATCAGGGCCGTCAAGCCGCGCGGGTCTGATATTGCATCCATATGTGTAACTTTCGCATGGAAAGGTTGTGTTTGTCTTTGGGGAAGAGTTAGAAAGGGCGTGTAAAGTCGTAAACATGTCATAGGTAAAAGTGTATGTGAGTAGAGGGGAAATGGGAGGAAAAAGGAAATGGTTTTCCACGTGCAGATCAACGAAAAAGAATCGCACAGTCGCATTTTAGTTTTTGCAGTGGCAAGAGTGTCGTGAAAAAAAGGTTTATAATGGAAATCGAAGTCCCGCGTTCGAAAACGAGGGTAGTAATCAAGCGACTACCGATGATTTTGGTGATGGATTTTAATAAAGAAAACGTAAGTTGTTCATGAATGTGTATGAATCTGATTTATTATTAATGCTATTACTTCTGACATTAGTGATATTTGATATTTGTTTAGTAATTTGGAACGAGGTGATCGAGATAGGAAAATATAATAATTAAGGGTTTTTTTTCTCAGCCCAGCGTCATTCCTATGGTGTATCAGAACATGAAGAAGGATCAGGAAGATCGGCGAGAGAGAGCCGAAGAGAGACGGCGCTGGGAGGCTTTCCTGGAGGAGGAAGGGGATGATATTTTCTCCCTAAATAAATTATTTGAGGAATGGAGCGAGGAGGAGAGGTTGTTCAGAGAGAGATTTCTGATCACTGATGAGATGCTCAGTAAGTTCTTTTAAATTTTATGACGCGGTGGGTTAATATATAATTGATATAGTTCGATGTATGTAACCTTTATTTGTTTGCTAGAGGACGACTGGGACTATGGGCCACCGTGGAGAGTATGCTTATGGGGGAACGTAATGAAGATGAGCAGGCTACGTGCTGAGAGAAGGGTGCAGAGGATGATTGATTTCGCGGCACCGGTGAGGAGGTGCGAGGACGCGGGATACGATACTAAAGATGATTTTGACGACGCGGAGTACCGTGAAGAAGTCTTACGCAAAGCGGGATTCTATAGGAATAAGAATTAGGTAAGTAAAGTTTCTTTTACTTTGTTTTGCTTTGGATTTATTTCATTTCTTTGACATCATATTATTTTTATGCATTGTTTCAGAACTGCCTTGACAGCGTCATTGATTCAGTTAATTCCGAAGAGCGTGCGCGATCGTAAACATATATATACTTTTAATCATTTAAAATAATTATTATCATTGAATGTATTTTTAAGTATATATTAAAGTTAAGCTTAATCGAGAAACTGTTATTTTATTTCGTATAATATACATATGTTCTTAGGATTAAAAGAAAGTCCCGAGAAGCTCTTTATTGCATTGCTATTTAAATAGGTATTATTTATAGTTAATATATATATTCTTATGATTTAACTTCGTATATATATATAATTAACTATTTGTCGTAATTATATCAGTAAGATTAGAAGAAGCTAAGGATGCACCTTATCGTATCAATTGTCATATTTTCTAAGATTAAATAGGACGAGCACTTTATAGTTTACGATTAGGATTAAATAAATCAGATATTTGTCAACCATATTTGCTTAAGATTAATTGGATTCATAAGATTAATTGGAACAGTAGACACATTAGGTTTGTTCTTTTTAGCTGCACTGATGAACTAGTGCAATAAGTTAGAGTGAAACAAAATATATTTGTCTCATTTTAACTTATTGCACCAGTGTGCACCAGTGCACCAGTGCAGCTAAAAAGAACAAACATATTGTGACAAAATGTTTAAAAAAATAAGATGCAAAAGAAAACTGCACGGCGACACAGGTAATTACGACGAAATGTGTTAAAGAAGTTGTTAATAGACATAAAATCGTTGCGTTAATTGATATAGGGAGTGATTTATGTTTGATGCGCGCGGATCAATACGTTAAATTAGGGTCTCCTTCATTAAACTATAAAGAAACTCGTTTTCGCGGTATAGGGTCGAATGATAATGTAATGCTCGGAAAGTTTTTCGCGGAATTAACAGTAGACGGACATTCGTATACTATACTAAATTTCTTATTGGAACCGTTTTGTTAAATACGGTCGAGTTGCGTATAAAGAGCAGAGATATAGCAATTAATCCAGTTAAAGAAATACAACGAATAATGACGAATTGTCTGAATTTGAAACATTTCAAATAGATCTAGAGCACGAGAAAACTAACAAAATAGACGTGACGCACATTCCAGAAAAAAAACACCGATTAACTCTTGAAAACATTGTTAATAATTATCGTCCATGCAAGAAATAGACGTTAAAATGACCATTGTTTTAAAAGATGAAATCCCGGTATATTAAACAGCTCAGCATTTGTCACCGAAAGAGAGAGAAAAAGTTAATGAGCATGTAAGCGAGTGGATTCGAGACGGTATCGCGCAACCTTCCTTCTCCGATTACGCGAGTCCTGTAGTATTAGTTGTAAAAAAAAAGGATGGAAGTACTAGATTATGTGTCGATTATCGATAATTAAACAAAAATATTGTACGAGATAGATATCCGCTTTCACTTATAGAGGACCAACTTGATCTTTTACAAAACGCAAAATTCTTTAGTATCTTAGATCTGAAAAACGGATTCTTTCATGTTTCAATAGCTGAAAACAGCCAAAAGTATACAGCATTTATCGTTCCTGATGGTTACTTTGAATTTTTAAAAGTACCCTTCGGTCTTTGTAATTCATCATCAGTTTTTCAACGCAATTTATTAATGCAATTTTTCGAGATGAAATATACAATAAAATAGTGCTGACTTACTTAGATGATTTAATAATACCTTCTACAGATAGAGATATGAGAATTCGAAATCTTGAAATGGTCTCAAAAACCGTTTTTTACAGAGTTTTTTACAGAGTAAAGTAGAATTTCTTGGTCATATAGTAGAAAACGGTCAAGTATATCCTTCTATTCGTAAAATTAAAGCAATGCGTTTTGTTAATTTTCAGAAGACAACATCAAAATCGATGGATTCCTAAATCTTCGACAAATACAAGAAATGCGAAATTTTCGATGGTGATCGCCAGGAATTAGATAAACTGTAGGGGGTCGGAGGAAGCCCGGGAACAGGCATACCCATATTAATCGTGGTTGGATGACGTTTTTGGCGTCCACAAATTATTCGGGGGGGAACCATATCCTCCTGAATCTGTCAAGGAGGAATTTGTCTAGCATGTCTCTGGGGAGCCTAGAAAGTTGGGGAGTCGGAATGAGAATACAATATGAGGGTTTATGGGAAAGTGGAATATTAGGATGGATCTCAAGATGAACGCTATCAGCGGGAAATGAAATTATTGTTATAGTACTTAACAGACAATTAAAATGTAATGAAGAGTAAGTTTTCCTTGTTTTACTAAGAGTTGTCTTTACCCTTGAGTTATTTTATCATATTTCTTTGTTTCAATTTCATCTCGATGGCGTTATCGATTTCTTTAGTTCTCACATACTATTTTATAGGACGACTCTTCTTTTTTTAAAGAGAAGCAGTCTACTCCCTTTTATAAATCTATATATATAATTTCCTTCCTCTGTGTCTGTCTGTCTGACCGCGATTTACTTTCACATTTATGAACCGATTTTCGTGAAACCGGTACCAAAATTTTCCTAATTTTTCGGAGAGTGATCTTACGTGATCTTGTTTTTTTTTGTTTTTTGGTTTTGTTTTTTTTTTTTTTTATTTAATGTCAATAAGCACCCAATTCTGTCTGTTTGGAATTAAATTAAAAAAGAAATAAGAAAAGAAACGAAAACAAAACCACATAACATCCATCCCCGTAACATTAGAAACATTTTGTTTCTAGAGAGGCACGTGAGCGAGAGCGAGAAGAGAAAGAGGGATGGGACAATGGATATGGGCCCCTCGTAGAGGGAAAAGGTAAGTAGGAAGGTAGTAAGAAGTATCGAAAATTTAGTCTTTAAATATTAATATTTGAATTTAATGTTCGAATTTAATCTAAATTAAATTTATTCTATCGTAGAATTTCACTATTATTTCTTCCGAATAACGTTCGGTATTCACCAGCTTTAGAATAATAAGAGCAATAAAGAAGAAGAGGGAAAAAGTGTTCGTCAAGCCAGGACGTCTTAACATAAATGTAAGCTCAGAGATTAAATCCGAACATTTAGTGAAGGAAGAAGCACTAGCAATGTAACTTTCATTTTTATTTATATTTTAATTTTTCTTTCTATTTCGTCAGTGCAGGCGGGGGACAGCCGATGGTGGCGACGAAATGAAAAAGTGAAACAAATTTCGACGCATTCCGATAACGTTGAAAAAACCGCGGAAGAAGAGGCGAATAATGAAAAGGAGAAGGAGGAGGAAGCCGACAATAATTCGATAACTCAAGAGAGCCACGGAAAGAAAGGAGGATGAGGAACAACCTCACCGTCAGCAGCTGCAACAACAACAGGTCGGTGATTATAATTTTAAACATATTATTTTAGTAACGGAAAATATGCGACGATTTAAATATTTCGCGATAAACGGGAAAGAAGCGAGTTTCGTAATACAAGCACTACTTGTAAGTAGTACTGTTATTTTTTCGAAGGATCGAAGCTTCGAAGCTTCGAAAGACTTCGAAGGAACGAAGGAATCTTCGAAGGTACGAAGGAATCTTTGAAGGTTCGAAGGTTCGAAATTTCCAAAAATGTGTTATATTGTAAACTATCACATTTATGCCCTATTTTTTTAGTTATAGCCATTGTTACGTCCTGTGGACTCCACGATTCTTTTCTTTCAAAGAATGCAAGGCGATGATTGAAAAAACACAGGCGTGGGAATAAGACTATGATCTGGCAGGCGAAGAAGCTGACCGGAGACGGTTAATCGTAAAAATAAAAATAAAAAAAGGAGAGATACATACCAGATGTAACTCGCGGTGTCTGAAATTCTCGCTTTGACTAGTTGACAACTCGCGCTTGAAAAGCAATAAAAATCTTTCTTTTAAAGAAAAATTTTACTTAAAAGGTAATAAAAACTTTTTAGAAGGAAATCTCCACTTGAAAATCAATAAAAATTTAGAAGAAAACTTCCACTTGAAAACGAATAAAATTTTACCAGACTAACAACGATAACCGAATCCAAACAAATGCCGCCTGACAGATCACCGAGATAATCTCGAGAGGATAATAAAAATATAAACCTCAACAAATTCTCCATTGGTCAAAACCTAGGGCCCTAAACAAAAGCCCTGACCAATCCCGATAAACTTTTAAAGTCAAGAGACGCCTCCGGGACTGAAAGGGCGTCATTGAAAAATTTCCTATTCGTCAGGAAATGTTAACAAACTAACGGGAAGGAGGAGCAAGAAGGTTTATATACCCGCGATATCCCTCGAGAGATTTAGATTTTTAGTCCGAACTTTCGAGCGCAGTTTGCCGTGTATAAGCTACCCGAGATCGTATCTAGACTCTTCGGACCTTTATACTTTCAATTTCGAAATCCGCTTTCAATTCGAATTTCGACGTTCGTTAGAGTGCAAGTGAAGAAAAAACATAGTGGAAGTCCGGAAGACCACACCAGACTAGAACCCTGCAGCAATTAACAACGCACTCTACTAACAGTAAGTCAAGACACACATATATGTATATAACAAAGGAAAAAGATAAAGTACAATTTTCACCCCGTATCAAAATAATTCTTGGATTTAAGATAAAGCCATCTTCTTTATCTCCTTTTGCGCAAGTGCTATCAATCCAACTCTAAACCTTCTTCTCCCTCTCTCTTTCATCCCGAAAAATCACTCAGGATTTCCCGTGATAACGGCGAGATCCGTGATTTCATCCATCTCCAAAAATCACTCAGGATTTCCCGTGATAACGGCGAGATCCGTGATTTCCTTCACCCCAAAAATCACTCAGGATTTCCCGTGATAACGGCGAGATCCGTGATTTCCTTCACCCCGAAAATCACTCAGGATTTCCCGTGATAACGGCGAGATTCGTGATACCGTTTATCATACCTTTCCCCTATCCAACATTATCCAGTCTCTCTCTCTCTCTCTCTCTCTCTCTCTCTCTCTCTCTCTCTCTCTCTCTCTCTCTCTCTCTCTCTCTCTCTCTCTCTCTCTCTCTCTCTCTCTCTCTCTCTCTCTCTCTCTCTCTCTCTCTCTCTCTCTCTCTCTCTCTCTCTCTCTCTCTCTCTCTCTCTCTCTCTCTCTCTCTCTCTCTCTCTCTCTCTCTCTCTCTCTCTCTCTCTCTCTCTCTCTCTCTCTCTCTCTCTCTCTCTCTCTCTCTAGAATACTACAAGCGCAAGGAATAAGAAATAAAATTAATAACGACAGAATGAAACGAGAATAGTATTCCAAGAATTATTTCGAAATTGCACTCGATCGCCTCGATCTATTTTTCTTATCGTTCGTCATTCTTAGTGGACGACTTAAGAAAGCGGACTTCGAGAGCTGGAGCAAAGCATGCGCGAAATCGTCGGAATCGACGCCTGAGACAAGAAGTGGCTCGGGCTACGGCCTATTCATTCCCGGACGATAGTCCAACTCAAGAATTATTAGAGCGCCTAATTATAGAACACATTAATATAATAAATAAACACCGCGGAAATAGGAACCCTGACACTCCCCTTGACCCTCTGATTTCCTCTCCAGAGCCATCGCACATTCCATCTTCTGCATCTCAGAACCACCCTCCCTCTCCTCGTCTCAATCATTCTCCCTCCCCCTCACCACTTAATATAGAGTGTGACGAAGGTTGCACTTGCCAAGAGGCAGCAGAAATCCCCTTCCTTTATAACGAGGCCTACTCCTTTTTAAGGAGACACATCGGGCAAATTCCATTCCAACGCGAAGACGAATGTTATAGATGGCTCCTTTCTAATTTCCCTATACTAGAGCTCCCACTCCCAGAAGGTGTTTACACCTGCGGGCCAGACGTTCCCGATGAAGAGCAGTTCATGAGAATTGTAGCGGGAAGTCTCCCCGGCGCCCTCATCCCTATGTTTACCCCTATCCATCCCAACCCCATCGGATTCCCCGTCGATATCCTCCGCGCTTTCCTTTTCCCTTCCACTGTTGAAATTACCGAACTTTCTTAACCTAGAAGTCTCTCTTACACGCACACACATGGACACTAATTTTATATACCTATTACCATTAAAATTATTGTAACCACCAATCGGGACCCAAAAATTTAAACAATAACTCTTACCCCTTTCTGCCCCGATTGAAGACCTCCGTACTAATGTATCACCCGCGACACATACACATACATTCACTCTTCATTAGCAACTAAGTCCGTCAATAATATTATTATGTATATAAATTCTTTCGTCTTTATATTAGGAATAAATTTATAAATTTCAAAATAAATGATTTTCATTTATTAATAACCCGTTCCCACTCATTCCCGTAAACCAGGATCGCACAAGGTCCCATCCTGCGTAAAAGAGATTAAATTCTCTTGCCAAAAAGGGACCACCGAGCGAACAGCCCTTTAAATAGAGTAAGAGCGACCCTTGCGGTCGTTGACCTATTTGGGCCCAGACGTTCGTTCGGGTCGAACAGACGGATAGTCTGCCGTCGTTCGAAAAGATAAATTTAGTCACGTCCTTCCTTTCGACTCTTCCTTCCTTGAGTCTGGACGTAACACCATGTACACTTTGGTTTTCTCAAATTTTCGTTAAACAATGGCTAAAATAGTTGAAAATTTTTATTTTAAATAAATGGTGTCCCTTTCCGCAAATTAAAAATCAATTCAAAATTATTTATTTTTATTTACTATGTAGGTTTAGAGAATAATAAAAAACTTTTCGAGCCAAAACAATTATCATTTATTAAAAAAATCGAAGACAAAATTAATAATGTATATTATATTTCGTACGTATGCAAACATAAATAATAAAAATATTTATTCTGAAAAATGTAAATATATTATTGTAAATATTTTCTATTCTGAAAAACAAATACATTTGCTGCAACATTTTCAGTGGCCAAGCAACTTCTTTTTGGTGTGACAATGCTTCCTGCCGTTGAAAAAGTTCTTTCGGAAGCTACGGAAGTGGCAGGAATGCACAGATATTTTTTAGCCAACTGTGCTACAAGCGGAAATCTATTTTCGTGGGATTTCCACCATTTAAGTGGGTCCAAATTCATGTCAATTTCTGGTTGAGCTAGATATGTTTTATATTGTTGAGCTGCTGATGAAAGCTGGCTCTCGTCAGTACGTTTAAAAAGAAAATCCAATTGCACAATTTCATCTGTTTCTTGCTACAGACGTCTCAAATTGCAACATTTTAAATCGTGGATCGAGGAAAGAAGCTTTTCCAGCTAAATGTGTTAAGTCTGAATATTTTTGCGAAAAAAAGCGATCCGATAGCTGCATCGATAAATTTTCAATCACAGAAGAAATATTCTCGTCTTTTTCATATTTATTCAAAGCATTGCTGAGGTGATTATCAATTAAAGTGCGGATAACTGGATTCACAATAGAAAGTGTTCCTGCTGATAGAATTGCGGTCGCGACTTCTAAAGGTTTCAAAACCTCCACCAGAGCCTCTAATACATTCCAGTCTCTTTCAAAAATTTCCAGAGTTTGTGCCTGTTTTTGACTTGTGACGGATCTATGCAAGAACATTCATTATAACATTGCGATTTCCAATGAGCCTTTCAGCCATCTGTAGATCTGTATTCCAACGAGTACATACGCTTTGTATTAGTTTTAATTTTGGTAAGCCAAGTTGTTCTTGTTTTTGCTCAAGACTTTTGGAAGCTACTGTAGAATATCGGAAATGAGAAACAATTTTAGTTGCCTTATTTAATGTATCAGATACGTTTCCTTCTTGAAGTGCATGTTGCACTGCTAAATGAATTTTGTGAGCAGCACAAGTTATGTCGTTCGGGATATTATGCATCATCTGCACAGCTTTCACGATATTGCTTGCGTTATCGTTTATGATGGCAACTATTTTCTCGTCGATTCCAAACTGGACCATCACATTGTATAATCTGTCGGCCAGATTTTCAGCATTGTGGCGTTCTTCAAACTCTTCTATACAAAGAGTAAAAATATACGGTATCCAATTATCATCAATTATATGAGCGTTAACGCTTATATATCCTTTTTGTGATCTTGAGGTCCAGCAATCCGTGTCTATATAAATATACTGCACTCCGATGAACATTCGTTGCATTTTTATTTTTATTTCGTCTTCCAAAACGCGTAGTCGACGAATTATTGTTTGGCTGCATGGATAGATATAGTTGGTTCTATTTCCTTCATAAAATCTTTGAAGGAAGAACTAGAAACAAAACTATACGGTAATCGACTGCATGCAATCAATTTCGTCACAGCTTGTGTTATCCTCTCACTACGTTCTTTAATAATTGATCCTAATTTTTTTGAGCGAGCTGACGCTATAAGAGTTCGTTTTATTGGTATTGTTAATATATTGTTGTTTTCTTCAGAACATTCTTCTAGCTGCGAATCTTCTGTACTATCCGTTGTTTGAGAGATATCTGATTTCTGATGTACTAATCTAGAAACCATAGAAGAATTTGCTGAATATTACGTTGCTCTTAAAAAAGTGAAATTAAAAATATTTCGATTTAAAAAATTTGTGAAAAATTGGAAATTAACAATTTCACAGAAAAACAATAAGAAAACAAAAAATAAAAATAAATAAATAAGTTAACAATTTCAAACAAATTGTGTAGCGACTCAACTGACAAAACGCTTGATTATAATAAATATAAATATTTCTACGTTTCTTTTTCTATACGACTTTGTACTTTGTACTTGAAAAGGACCACAATCCATATGGTCAAAACGTAGTAATATTTATTATAATAAAATGTTTTGCCAGTTGAGTTGCCACACAATTTGTTTTTAATTAATTATTGACGAAAAATCAAAAATATTTTTTATTTACTCTATACTGTAATCGTGCGGACGTTTTGTCGCTTCGGTTGATGGACGTCTAATTGAATGAACATTCATTAAATGTTCGATGTTGAGGTAGATCTGTGAGTTTGCAGCACCGAATCGCAAATTAGGCACGTCGCCGATTTTGCATCTGCAGCTTTATCACAATGTGCTCATACCCAACTCCTTTTCATGTTTTTTCCTAAAATATTTGGTAACAAAAACCGATTAAAAAATATATTTAATATACAATCAAATAAATCACTTTTGAAGTCAAATAAATGTTTGATGTCAAATAAATTGACGAAGAATCCACGTACCTTTATTTATCGTAGAATCCAGAATTATATAAAATGTATCGTAGTCGTAGAACGTATAGACACGTCTATTGCTTTATGAAGTTTGGTTATAACTGTTATAAGGACAACGCGCAACGTTGTCTAACGTTGCTAAGCATGTATGTATTTGTTTTTCAAAATAGAAAATATTTACAATAATATATTTACATTTTTCAGAATAAATATTTGTATTATTAATGTTTTGCATACGTATATACGAAATATAATATACATTGTTAACTTTGTCTTCGATTTTGTTATTAAATGATAATTGTTTTGGTTCGAAAAGTTTTTTATCATTTTCTAAACCTACATAGTAAATAAAAATAAATAATTTTGAAATCTTTTTATTTACGGGGACACCAATTATTTAAAATAAAAATTTTCAACTATTTTAGCCATTGTTTAACGAAAATTTGAGAAAACCAAAGTGTACATGGCTATAACTAAAAAAATAGGGCATAAATGTGATAGTTTACAATTTAACACATTTTTGGAAACTTCGAACCTTCCAACCTTCGAAGATTCCTTCGTTCCTTCGAAATCATTCGAACCTTCGAAGCTTCGAAGTTATCAAACTTCGAACAAAATTAATAGTCCTACTTGTAAGTGCGGATTTTTATCATGCATTAGAAAATGCATTCCGCAAAATTTGTGAATATGCTGTGCAATTGTGCGAACCGAGAAATTATGTTGGATTAGCTTTTCATTCATCGGATTTATCGCACTGGCCGACTAGTTTATCGTTTCGTCTGGTTCGCGACTTAACGATATTTGGCATCTCGTGGGAGAATTAGCTAGCGCAGAATGTCGGAAGAATATTGGTATCGCACAGCATTTTAATATACGCGTTTTTAACGTTGCTGTAGCTATAGTTCGCGGTGGTATTGAATTAACACCCAAAGACGTTGCGAAGCGCTCGATTTTAGTAATTCGTAATAATGATAATTTATGTTTATCACGTTCTCTCGTAACAGCGAGAATTTATTGTGAACGCGGTAACTTGCGTACGGGGAAGTTGCATGAAAAGTGGATTTCCGTTAACTTACCAGCACTCTGCGTTACAACGCGAGTTAGCTTAGTTACAGTTAACAAGGAATGCCGGTGTCGCGATACCTGATGAGGGTTGTGGAATTCGTGAAATCGACCTCTTACAGCGTCATTTATCTTACGAGAATATCGCAATTGTCGTTTACGATTTTAATACTTTCACTCGCGGCGGCAAATCACTAATAAAACAAAACTTATAAATATAATGTATTATGAGGGTTCGCGTCATTATAACCTGATTTTGAATTTAAAAGCTGCCTCGGGATATCGTAGTTATTGCGAACCGTGTTCTAAAGACTATCAAAATAGTCACCCATGCTCAAATAAGTGTACGCGTTGTTTCGCTGTGCCGTGTAATCAGTCCGCAATGCAGAAATAATTAAATGCGTTGCGTGTAATCATATTTTTCACGGAGTCACGGAGTGCTTTGAACGTCATTGTGACGGTAAAATCGTACAATGATAAATTACGCACAAATATTTGTAGTGTAGTACAATTTTACGAAACCTACGGTCTCATCGTGAAGTCAGGTGAACACAAATGCGGCGTTTCTTTTTGCAAATTTTACTGCACTCAAATGGATAATATTCATTTGTGTCATATGCAACCTCTTCGTGATAATGGTACTTTTAGCTTTGAATCATTACCAACGACGTTGAGGACATCAATAACGATAGAGAACGATCATTCAATTTATCAACAAAGAGACGAAACGCGCATACACTCGCGGAAAGGGACGCGTTGCATTTGTATTCTATGATTTTGAAACGCGGCAAGATGAGACATTTAAAGTTACGCCAAACGTGAAAAAATATGTTCTGATCATTTGCGTGGTACAACAAAAATTTGCGAAGCGTGCGCGGAGGTAAACGAAATGTTTGTGCATTATCGTTGATGTATGCGCGATTTTGTGTTTCGTCATAATCCTGTGAAACAATTTGTTGAATTTGCAACGCGAACGACAAAATGTTTCAAACAAATTATTTGCATAGCTCATAAAGCGATCGACGCTTAATTAATTTTGAAATATATTGTTGAAAATCGAATTAATCTAAAATCGAAAGTAATTTTAAATGGAACAAAGATTATTTATCTTATTATTATCGTATTAATGGTTGAACATGCGAAGTTTGTCTATAATATAAATTATATGCCGATGCGTTCCTCGAAGTTGCCAAAGACTTTCGGGCTAAAGGATAATAACATTGTTACATCCGGTGGACTCCACAATTTGTTTTCCTACGATCAGAACGTAGTTTGTCGTTAGAAAAAATAAAAGAGGAAATAATAAATTACGACATGTATGTACATAATAAAAGTGAAAACGTGCCAAGCAAAACGGCCGTAGATAAGCGAGCGACCGATAAATATGTAGAATCGGAAAATCTTTTATTCTTAGGGTCTCGTTTTAGATCTTATTTTATGATGACAGTTTTTGCATCTAGACTTTATTTTATGTGCAGCAACGTTTCTTTTGTTTTTGCGTAACGGCTGGCTCCCATCTGGAAGCCAAGCGGATCAGAATCGATCCCTCTGACAATGATGGTCAGTGGGAAAATCTTTCTTTTAAGTAGAATAGGTGGTCAGTCGAATATAAGCGAGAGAACGAACAAGACGATCGACTCAAGCACTCGTCATTGTAACCGTGCTTCATTTCAATATCTTGTCTTACTTAATATAATTTTGTTTTTTTAATAAACTATTTTTATCATAACTATTGCTTGCATTTCCTATCGCCGTAAGCCCACACTTTACTACAAATATTATTGGCAAAGTACAAAAGATGAGACGAAAAAAGTGCCGAAAGAATTTTCATTGAACAAAGACAAATAGCGGCGAAATACAGAGATAATTATCTTTTGATAAGAGGAGACAAAAAGTTATTTGGTATAAATTGATGGACGCGTGAAAGATTCAAGAGAAAAGAGAAGTCCGGCAGGAACATCTAGGTACGTAAATCGTTAACTGTAATATTCGATTTTAGGATAACAATTTTTTTTATCCTTAATGTTTTCTTTCCAGCAATACGGTTGTTCCAGCAATTAGGCGTACTCCCGATCGCACACTCGTTATCGATTAATGCGATTAACGCCACGAGTACTATATCAAAGAGCATAGTACAGATTACCGTACGGTCTGTGCAAGATAGCTTTTCTAAAGAATTGACGTGTCTTACTATTCCGACTATCGCGGAATCAATACCATCCGAAGTTTTCCCGAAAAATTCAATTAAAATACCTTTAAATATTAGATTAGCGGATCCACAATTTCATATACCGCGCTCCATTGATTTACTTATCGGTTCGGGAGCAACATTATCGATGTTCTCTGTTGGTCAGATTAACTTATCACACCAGAATTATGATTTATATTTACAAAAAACGAGGCTAGGTTGGGTAGTTTCCGGCAGTACATCCCCTCGAATGCGAGAAAAAACCGCGTCAAGCTATTTAACGAGTTTAGAAGATCAGTTGAATAAATTTTGGACGATAGAAGAAATCTAGACCGTCAAATCGAAATCAGAGGAAGAAGTCCGGTGCGAAGCACACTTCACCAAAAACGTTTCTCGAGACAGTAACGGGCGATACGTGGTTCGATTGCCGTTTCGCGACTCGAACATACATCTCAATCAATCGCGAACCATAGCGCTCAAGCGCCTACTATCGTTAAAGCGAAAATTTAGGGGAGTTGCAACTCTGAAGGCAGAATATACGCGCGTCATACAGAAATATAAAAACTAGGACATATGTCGTTGATAGAAAATCCCATAGATGACGGTTTTTACATGCCCCAAGACGCTGTAATCAAGGAAGCGAGTAATATCACTAAAATCCGCGTAGTTTTCGATACATCCGCGAAATCGAGCAACGGCCTATCTCTAAATGACATTTTAATGATCGGACCTACAATCCAAGACAAATTACTTTCGCACTTGATACGATTCCGGACATATAATTATGTTATTTCGGCAGACATTGAGAAAATGTATCGCCAAGTACTGTTACACAAAGAAGATCGGCGATATCAACGAATTCTGTGGCGAGAAAATGGAGAAATAAAAACGTTTCAATTAAGCACCCTCACTTTTGGCGTTTCCTTCTTACCGTTTTTGGCGATTCGTACTGTACAAAAACTCGCGGACGACGAAATACAAACGTATTCGAGAGCAGCTCAAGTTCTCAAAAATCATTTATACGTCGATGACTTATTGTCAGGCGCTGATACTGTCGAAGAAGTCCGAAAAGTTAGAGACGAAATCATCGCGTTATTAAAGCGGGGTGGGTTCACCATAAGACAATGGGCATCCAACGACTTACGCGTAATCGATGATTTAGACGACAACACGCTACATATGAACTTAGTGTTGAATGATGATCGATCTTTGAAAACATTAGGCATTTCGTGGAGTTCACGCGACGATATGATATACTATTCCGCGCAGAGAGCTGATTAAAATTACAGTTAACAAAACGAAAGATCTTATCAGAGATCGCGAAAATTTTCGATCCTATAGGGTTGATGGATCCAGTAGTTTTCTATGCTAAACAATTAATGCAAAAAATCTGGTGATGCGGAGTACAGTGGGACGAATCAGTTCCCCAAAGTATTTTTACTGAATGGACAAAGTTTGTTGGACAGCTGGACGTGATGCGCCGGGTCACATTTGATCGTAGATTATTAATAAAAGAATATAGCGATGTCTAATTACACGGATTCTGCGACGCGAGTACTGTCGGTTACGGAGCCTGTATATATGTATATATATATTGTTACGTCCTGTGGACTCCACGATTCTTTTCTTTCGGAGAACGCAAGGCGATATTCGAAATATCGTAGATGCACAAATAAACTACGAACTGATAGGCGAAGAAAACATAAGCCGAGATAGCCTAATAATAATAGTAAAGAATCGTTACGTTCTGTGGACTCCACGATTCTCTTCTTACGGAGAACGTAAGGCGATATTTTAAATATCGCAGACGCGCAGATAAACCGACGATCCGACAGGCGAGGCAAACATATTCCGAGACAGTTCCATCGTAAAAGTAAAGAATAAATACAGAACTTGAGAAGCAAACAGATCAACTCATAAAATTCAAACTATAACTCATTATTCTAAGAAGTTCAGCTATAGTCGACAGTTCTCTACTCGAAACCAACACTCGAAAACTAATAAAAATTTAGAAGAGAGACTAACAATGATAACCGAACCTAAACAGTTCTCGCCTGACAGATCGTCGTTACGCGATATCTGCCTGAGATAAACTCGAGAGGGTAATAATAAAAATATCAACCTCACTTGACAACAACAAATTCTCCATTGGTCGAAACCTAGAGTTCTAAACAAAAGCCCTAACCAATCGTAGTAATTGTAAAATTAAAAAAGACGCCTCCGGGACCCGAAGGGCGCCATTGAAAAATTTCCTATTCGTCAGGAAATGTTAATAAACCACTGGAGAGGAGGAGCAAGAAGGTTGATATACCCGCGACATCCCTCGAGAGAACACATTTTTACCTCGAACCTTCGAGCAAGCTCAGTTTTTACACACTCGATCTTTTTGAAACTCGGTCTCGCACGAACTTAGACGTCATCTTCGAACATTGATGCTCGTTTAGTGTGTGTGAGAACTTAGTGCGACACTGAGAGACAGTGACTAATAGTGACTAATAGTGACGCAACCTGATTTTTTGAATATTCTATCAGCGCACCCCATAAGAAGTAAGTTTATCAAGAGTACTACATCTACACCCTTATATTTAAAAATAATTCTGGGACTTAAATTAAATTATCTTTGTTTTCCTTGTTGATTTATTAATTTATTATTCTTGTTTACTTCTAACTCTGAAAACTATCTTCTCTCCCTCCACCCTTACTCCTCTCTCTCTCTCTCTCTCTCTCTCTCTCTCTCTCTCTCTCTCTCTCTCTCTCTCTCTCTCTCTCTCTCTCTCTCTCTCTCTCTCTCTCTCTCTTGAAATCACTCTGGATTTCCCGCGATAGCGGAGCAATCCGTGATTTCTTTCATCTCCTTATCTCTCGAAATCACTCTGGATTTCCCGCGATAGCGGAGCAATCCGTGATTTCTTCCATCTCCTCTCTCTCTCTTGAAATCACTTTGGATTTCCCGCGATAGCGGAGCAATCCGTGATTTCTTCCATCTCTTCTCTCTTTTTTCTATAATTTAGGAAAGCAGTGTCCCCCTCCAGGCCAGGTCACAATTCACATGCCTTGACTTTTGTTATCCAGCAAAAGACGGTGGTAGGGGGTATCATAAATACCCGCCACCACCGTCTTTTGTTGGAGTTCGCTTGCTGCAAACCTTTGTCGCGTCATGATGCGGACGCCATTTTGACATTTGTAGTCATTATGGAGGCTCTCTCCCGGTGACAGCCATTTTGTCGGGCCTTGTCCACGCGCATTTTTACCCCTCTACCTTCCTCTTTTTAAAAGACCGCGCCAATCTCCACACTGTCTACTATATAACAAGCCAATTAAAACAAAGATCTATTATACATATAGTAAGCCAATCTAAACAAAGACATCTTTTTCTTCCAGACATTCTTCTCTCCTCCAAATTAGAACATTGGCCACTATGTGACAAGCCAATTAAAGATGTGTGTACTCACGCCAATGTCGCCATGTCGCCAGTGGGTGGATGGTGGGGATTTGTTTTGACGCCACATAATGGCCACCATACTACTGGTAAGAGGAAACGCAAGAGAGAATAAAAGAAGCTGATCAAAACAACAAACAAGTAGGATTAAATTTTAGAAATATTTTAAAAACACGCAGATTAAAAAATTTTGGAATAATGGGAAGAGGAACTAATTTACGTTCGGTTTTTAAGAGTGTAAATGTTTACGAGTGGATAGAAAACGCATTTCACGAACTACATGCGTACGCAATACATTTGTGCGAAGCGAATGATTATGTCGGATTTTCTTTCGATTTCAGGAATTTATCACACGGTCCCGCTGGTAGATCGTTTCGGCCGTCACGCGATTTGTCTCACGAAGACATTTGGAAACTTATAAGTTCAGCAGAGAGTTTGGAAGAGAGGGGGTCTTAATGTAGCCTATGAGTTTAGCATTCGCGTGTTTAGAGAATCTCCATGCGGGGCACGGTCATAAACACTAGTGAGCTTACAAAGATTTATTTCTAATCTCAGATAATTTGTGTCTCCCACGTGCAATTGTAGCGGTGCATATTTACAATAAATGTGGCAATATACGTGTGGGAGAATTATATGAAAAATAGAACACTGTGAGAAGGCAAAACTCTGTGTTACAACGTGGATTAGCAACTCGTAAAGAATGCCAATGTTACGATTCCAGAAAGGAAAGGAGGAAAATTTCTGAAATTAAACGCTTTCAGCAATATCTTGCTGTGGATAATATAAATATTTAAAATACTGATATTTTTGGTCGGGGTGGTAAATCATTGTTCGACGGAAACGAATTTCTATCCACTCTACACCGCGAAGCAATTTCGCCATTAAATGTATTATATCGCTCAGGTATCAAACATTATGATGTAATTTTAAAATGTCGCAGGTGAAAGAGAGTATTGCGTACCGTGCAATACAAGTTGTCGTTTCCGATAGAGAAGAGAATCGTTGCTCCAATAAATGTTCGCGGTGTAACGGAATGCCGTCGTGTGAACAATCTAACGTGGAACTTGTTACGTGCAAGAATTGTAGGCGTGAATTTTTTAATCGAGTGCTTAAAGCGTCATTGCGCTAAAAAGTCATATGATGGAAAATCGCAAACGGAGCGTTTGTGAAATTATACGGTTTCGCAACAAGAAGCAGACGATTAATATATAAAAATATTAATATTAATATATATAAATAAACAACAACACAAATGCAATATGTGTATTGCACTGTGTGTCGTTTTCTCTTGCCTTTAAATCATCTTTGCCACATGCTTCCTATCCTGATATCTATTCCTTTGCCAGATACATCAAAAGGTGCGTTTCCTCAATTATTTAATATTGTTAATAACCAAACCTATGTCGGAACACTATTTGAGATACATTATTAATCGCCTGATTCTATGCAGACAAAAGATGAAAAATTTCCAGCGTGGTATAACGAGATAACTCATGCGACCTACGTGTTTGATTTTCAACGCAAGATATTATATTACTGCAATAACGACGTAGATATTCTTAGATAAGCGTGCATGTCTTTTAGAAAAATTTTCCTGGAGGGTGGAAACGTGTGTCTGTTCGAGAAATGTACTACTATCGTCTATATGAGAGTATTTAGAAAAAATTTCCTGTGTCAAAAAGAGGTACATGGAAGAAACAGTATGGTAGGTTCACATATAAATCTGATCGTGCCAACCAGATTTAATAGTAAATAGTATATTATTCCTGCGGACGGATACTGATGCGTAAATATTCATCTTAATCTTGCAAAGCTCTACAATGGCTAGTGTGGACGAAGCTCAGTCAGTCATCACATTATCTATGTAGCAGGCATGTCAAACACGCGGCCCGCCAACAAAAAAACTGCGGCCCGCCGAGACTTCTTGAAAATTTTTTCAAAAAAATTGCTTTGTGAAAAACGACTTTGTCAAATATCTTCTAAAAAATAATATTAAATTGTGATTTTGTTTATTTTTTATTATAGTTTTTATTTAAAAAATCGTAAAATATTTTTAATTTAAAAAGTAACATAAGATATAAATATAAAACGAATGTGTATAATATACATTAAATATACTAAATATAATAATCTTAAAAATCGTATTTTATTTATTCTTGGAACATTGAAAACATGCGGCTCTCAGCTTAATACAAAATAGATCATGTGGCCCGTAATGTAAAACGAGTTTGACATGCCTGATGTATCTAGAGTGATCGCGGGAATATCGCTTGGCACGGTTGTCGACGAATACTACGAATCGGAGGAAAACAGAATAACGTGATATCATGTACTCCAATTTTATAGATGTTTTTGGCATGGGTGTTTTCGGTGTTATCGCGATAAATCACTTTCGGTAGATTGCGCAGATACGATCGATTCGTGTTATGAACATATCATCGCAACGATATATCGTCTATCGTCTTCAAAGACAGAGAAGTGGGAGTATGACTTTGATCGTGAGATGGGAAAAAATATCGAAATGCGAATATTTACGTCGGTATTAAATGATTGAAAACAATTATTTGAATCATTTGATCCTTAGAATTCGTTCTACGGCGCGGGAGAAATATCGCAACGCGACACCAAATTACGGGGATGGAGAATATACGTTACATTGATATATGTTCTCTGTATCTGTATGTATTGAAAATCGGTACTTTTCTGATTGGGCATCCGATCGATGTACGTCGATGAGGAAGGCGTAATTTGTATCGAGATATAATATAATTTCGACTCGATCGAGAAAGAGTAATGTGATGTAAAATGCTCCCTCCGCAAAATCTCTTTTACCCTGTATTACCGTATCAAGTGCAAAGCAAAATATTATTCGTATTATGTCGTAGTTGGTGCGAAACAATTTCTCAAATTGTATGTACTCATGGACCCTCCGAACGCAAATTCGAAGGTACGTGGGTGTCGCATAAATTACTAAAAGCTATTAAAGAAAAATATTTCATAACAGACGTTAGTGAAATTTGACAATATAATGTCACTTGTTACGATTCAGTTATATGAGAAGGGGGATTATTTACCGGATATATTAATACTTTCTTAACATTAAAGCAAAAAACAAGTGGATAACAAAGTAAATGCGTAAATAATGATGCTAAAGAGCGATACCTTCGTAAGTACGAAAAGATCCAAGGTATCGTTTTTGAAAATCAAAACATTGCAAAATCCTGGATTACGCTCCAGTCGCAAAATTATATTTAAACTCTTTTTGGAGTAAATTCGGTCAACGCACGAATTTACCAAATACAGAAATCGCGTTCATATGCAACAACGTTTAGTAAATTTGCTCACGAGCCTTTCAATACGAAATATCCAAACATATATTACCCGTAAATGACGAGGTATATTTTGTCTCGACTGCGAGAAGAGAATATACGAGAATAGGCAATCATACCATTGCCTCTTACTAACGTAATAATAACAGCTTACACGACGGTACTGGCACGATTAAAATTTAACGAATATTTGGAGAAATTAAACAGGCGCATATTATATTATGATACCAATTCGTGTATTTATGTAAGTACCGATGATTCACACAAATACGAACCACGCATGGGTAATTTCTTAGGTAATATGACGAATGAGCTAGAGTTACGTGTGTGATAACTATATAAGAATTGTTTGTGTCTGGCGATCCGAAATTTACGCGTCCATAGTTTAAAAAAATGTAAATTTACCTAGCTATAAGAAAAATGTAAATAAAAAATGTAAAATAAAGATTGTAGCGACGCATATGCGCTATGCCCACTCGCCAACTCCTAACTTTCACTTTTCCATTCTTTTTACCCTTCTGTCGTTTTTAGTTTATTTATTAATAACACATGGCTATTGCAGGCTGTTGCAAACATGTAAAATAAAGACATATATTTTCCATCCTTTTGCCTATCATAAATCCGAGATTTTCACCGGTACGCGCTGCTGCGCGGGTTCGACACATATGGCCGAGGTGCATTGTCTTCGGCATGTGTCGCCCAGAACCCTTTCGTAGCAATAGAGCGAGCCCGGTGAGATCTCGTGTTTTACTCCAAAATTGTCAAAATTTATTGTCAATGACATCCCTACGCAAGGGTCGGAGGAAGCGACAAAATAAAAATTCAGTTCTATCTCGGCGCTTGACGCGGACGCATACTCTCCGGCTCTCACATAGTTATCAATAAACCAAGTTGTTGTTTTACACGGAGTTGTTCTACCACATATATCACCCCTAGCGACGGTACCCACAAGATCATTTATAATTTTATTAGTGTATTTTTAAGCAATGTATCTTTTATTGAAATATAAAATAAAATTTTTTATTAATAAAAAATAAATTTTTTTATCATAGATTATTTCCTTTTCTTCGAGAATCATTTTTTCAATAAAAAAATTATTTCTCTTAAAAAATATTTTATTAATTTTGGTAAAAGATCAAAGAAAAAATATTTTTTTTACTATTATATCTAATAATAAAGAAATTTGTAATCGATGAGCTTTGACAAGACAAATTGCTCAATATAGTTTATCAAGACATCTCCCTGAAATCGATAAGATTAAAAGGGATCCAGAACAATAGTATTTTAAAAATATTTTTATTTTAAGATTGTTGTATTGCACGCTTGTTAGGTCTCAGCTGGAATATGCTTCGATTGTCTGGGATCCATATCAGAAGAATTGTTGTATTCTAATTGAAAAAGTTCAGCATCGATTTCTCCGCAGGATGAGTTTTCTTACCGATAAGCCAATGTGTTTCTCCGATCATACGTATGATGTGATTTTGAAGAAGCTTAATTTAAGCACATTAGAAAATAGAAGAGTTTTTTTAGATTTACTGTTTTTATATAAATTGATCAGCGGCCATATCTGTTGTTCGGAATTATTGGCACCAGTAAATTTGTGTATCCAAGCTAGGCCTCTCAGAATCAGAATTTTCTATGAAGAATTTCATCGTACCTCATTTGGTAAATTTAAACCGTTAAACAGACTTAGCATATTGGCGAATAAATTTTCAGATCGTATCGATTTCTTTCACTGTTCGCTCTATACTTTCAAACGATCTCTATCGAACTGCTTTCACTGATTTTTCACGTATTTTTGTTCTGATTTTAGTACTTATATTGCGTTGTCTCTCTTATTATAATAATGTCGTTTACTGATGTTAATACATAGAATTTTCAATTTTTTGTTTGTTTGTATTAGAGGGATGAGTCCCGTTAAATAAATAAATAAATAAATAAATAAATAGTGTTCAGTAATTTAGACAGAAGTCCAAGATAAAACGAACAATTTTGCTAAGAATTCTAAGATCAAGATTTGGTATACTGGTAAATGATCGAAACTACAATTTTAAGAAAAAGAGAAAACCGTGTTACGGCGTTATATTATGTTTTCGCGCCGTGATGTTATACTACTCGTTGTAGTAGAAACATAGATCATTTTCAAGATGTCGTGCGTGTATCTTGATTAATAAGGAAAAAGACAGAATTTAAATCAGATGTCGAGCCATTTGGATGCGTTATTGACAATTTCTTTTTTTAGATTGTTTCTTGTGTTTTTATTCTTATTATATAATAAAGTTTCTGTGTTTCTTAAAAGAGTGTTTCTCATACTAGGAGTACTAGGATTACTTCCGCGCGCGTTTGATATGTAAGTATATTGAGTAGCGTAACAATCTCTATATATAAGTGCCGTCCGTCTGTATGTATGTACGCGAACTACTTCTACATTTATGGACCGATTCTCACGAAATTGGTACCAAAGTGTTGCAAATTCTTCGGGGAAGGCTGCTATGTGATTTTTTTTTAAATTTTTTATACCCACGCATCCACCCACGCGCATGCGCATTTATGGACCGATTTTCACGAAATTGGTACCAAAATTTCGCAAATTTTTCGAGGATAGCGACGATGGTGGTTTTCTTAAGTTTTACATCTCCACCCACGCATTAACACATTTATTGACCGATTTTCACGAAATTGGTACGAACATTTAGCAAGTGTTGCAAATTTTTTGGGGATGGCTGCTATGTGGTTCTTTTTTAAGTTTTGCCCACCCACGCACCCACCCACGCATCCACCAACGCGCATGCGCATTTATGGACCGATTTTCACGAAATTGGTACCAAAATTTCGCAAATTTTTCGGGGATGGCGACGATGGTGGTTTTTTTAAGTTTTACATCCCCACTCATCCACCTACGCACTCACTCACGCACTCACACATTATTGACCGATTTTTACAAAATTAGTACCAAAATTTCGCAAATTTTTGGGGGATGGCGAAGATGGAGGTTATTTTAAGTTTTACACATCCACCCACCCACCCACGCACCCACCCATGCAATTACACATATCATAAACTTTAGTGAAAATCGGTCAATAAATGTGTGAGTGCGTGGGTGGCTGAAAGAGGGTGTAAAACTTTGTAAAATTAAAAAAAACCGCCATCGTCGTCATCCCCCCCCGAAAAATTTGCAAAATTTAGGTACCGATTTATAGCAAATCGGTCAATAAATGTATGGGTGCGTGGGTGGGTGGGTAAAGGTGTAAAACTTAAAAAAAACCACATAGAAGCCGTCACCTAAAAATTTGCAAAAGTGCGTAGGTGGGTGCGTGGATGGATGGGTGGAGATGTAAAAATTAAAAAAAAAACATCTATCTCCGTAAGATTAAAAACCATGTGGTACCTGTTTCACGAAAATCAATAAATAAATAAAGAAGTAATTCGCGGTCAAACAGACAGAACAACTAATTTTCTCTGCTAAAGCAGGTTTTATACAGGCTTTGAGGACCGCGCTTCGCGCGGTCCGAAACGCTAGTATTATTATATGCATGATCTGTGCACTCAAGAATAGGAATGTTGCAAATTGATTTTGAAATTAAATATATTTTCATGTTTTAGACAACAAAAAATATATAGTTGGGGCAAACGTAAATATACACGAATATCATCTTGTTAGTCTCATTCCAGCCATAAGCGGATACATATTTGATCAAAATATAATAAAGTTCTTTCATATATTCAATTGCAACTCTTTCTTTTCAACTTCTTTCACATTCCCTGCACGCTCTCCGACAATATTACGATATGAATTCGTGTATTTACGTGAGCATTGATAAATAAAACGAGTATGAACTGTGTACGGAAAATTTGTTGAACGACATGACGGATAAATTCGAGAACTATGTATGCGGCAATTATATTATGTCACATTATATTATAATATAATATAATATATTATATTAAGATATAATATATTATATTATTAAGTGAAAAGTAAGAATAAAAAAATGAAAAGAACGAAGAAAAGGATACTTATGAAACTTCCATTAATAAACCTGCATTTTAGACCAATTCGTCGCACTGTATTTTATGAAATCGTAACACAAAACGAAACCGAAGTATACGCATCTGTATTACTAAAATGCAGATTTATTAATGATCGCTACTCTTTATCTTATGATTACACAGAAATTGAAACAATATTCTTCTCTTCATTTCCCTATTTCTTCATTTCTCTTTCTTACATATTGTAAATTAGCAATTCGCATATTTTTCGACTAAGTATGAAATAGTTATAAAAAAATGTAAATAAAACTAAAATAATAGTATATGTATGTATATGTAAAAATATAAGATGTAATATTAAATAACATTAGAAATAATACTAATAACATTATAAAATAGAATTTAAAAATTTTGAATTTATACTAATAACATAGAATAAATGTTTTTAATATATAAAATATATTTGAATATAAGTAAAGATAGAATATTTTTATTGTAATTTTAAACGTAATATATTATACAAATAAAAATATTTAACATATTATATTTACATATACAATACTTTTAACTTAATCAGTAATAATAAATGTACAATTTTTTGTCTTTAAATTTTCTAATATTTTCTTTTATACACCTTTTCCCTTTTTACAACAAAATAGTCTTGTTTTTTTTATGATTTAAAAAGCTACCACAATTTACGATAACACATATCGTTTTATTTCATTCTATAATAGAAATAAAATCCAAAAAATATAAACTTTTCTTATCATCACATGAGCTGTCAAAATGCGTACAATTACAAAACGAGTCATTCTATCGCAAACAATGAAATTATTTAACGCAATTATTCTCTTAAAATGGCTAGCGCCGGTGGTAATTCACGCGAAAATTTTCATCTCATCTACTTGTTTACAACTAGATCGGGATTGCGACATGCCGTTGGCCGAGACGGATGCAAGACGCTATTATCGGCCGGAAATGCCGCTTCTCGAACGCGTTCGAGATCTGCACTGCCTTCCGCAACAATTCTCTTGATCTACACAGCTTCATGAACACGTCGGAACAAGCTTTCGTCGCCGTGCTCTATTTTATACGAACGGAGGATGAAGAAGAAGAAATTCGCATCTTGATGGTAGGCGCAGGGTTGTTCCAATCAAACATGTCTTTATCACGGATTGGAATTTTACACAGCGGCATTGCTGGCAACTCTCCTGTCGTATGTACAATTATTACTAGATCTGGCAAACGCTTCCGTGCATCTATGATCCGATTCCATCATTTCTTTCATTTGGATTCGATATTATGGTGGAAAACATATGTGGCGAACAATAAAGAGTAATAAAAATCCAAAAATCCATACTGGAAGCGAGATGACATCATGTTTTTAGGTAGGATAACTCTGCTGATTGTACTTCGCAAGATTTTTCTCCTTAATGAACAATTATTACTGGTAGAGAAGACCGTCGTGATTAGAAACGACTGTCTGATCTTGACCCGCTACTCTGGCGCTGGCGATTCCTTTAGATCAGCGCATGAGTTCTCCAATAACATTACAACGTTGCGACAACAAGCCGTCTATGCTCATCAAGTATTCTTTTGTTTATATTTTATTGCGCGTCACAGCATGGTCAATGACACCGCTGTGATTTCAATCACTATTGCAGCAGCAAACCAGAACACTGTCGATGAGTTGAAGAAAGCATTGGATGTCTGAGTCCATATTGTTCAAACTTGAGGATACTAAAGTGAGCTTGTCGCAATGGCGAAGAATCCAGCCTTGCCAATACAAAATGTTTTTTCGTTTAAATCTATTCCAAAATCGGAAGCGAATTCTTCATATCGACAACAGGATCAAGCATGAGCTCCTTGTATATAACGAAAAATATTCCGTTATACTTTCGCTGGAATCATATTTGACGACCTTGTGTATCGAAACGTGTCACAAGTGAACGCTGTATGGAGGCATTCAACTGAACCTCAGATTGTGACAACGCTGGATATCACAGAGGCAAATAGCCGTTAAGCGAGTCATTCACCAGTGTCTACACTGCCTGTGATGGCAGGCGGTTTCAACGCAGCAGTTGATGAATGATCTTCTTCACTCTTGAGTGACAACTGCGAAATTCTTCCTTCACGAACTATGCGAAGGTGATTAACCAAAGAATCACAAAAGGAGCCACAAGAGCTGCAAGATCATTGCCGTCTTCGTATTCCTGAGTACCAAAGCCGTGCCTTGAGGTTGTTTCAGATAACACGGCCGACGCCTTCGTGGCCGTATAAAAACAGTCTATATCCCACAGAAATATGTGCCAAACAATTTACAGCGATGCACAAGTTTTGTTGGTGCAGATGAACAGCTATAAGCCTTCTTTACTGCCGTTAGCCAGTAAGCATGCTACATCGCCGTCGAACACAACTAGTGGTATTTCATCCCTACGATGACACATTTCTGTGAGATATGGAAATCATTAAGACCAAGACACACCTCGACGAGTGCTGGGTCATTCTCATCTTTGAGATGTCTAAGCTCCTCGCTCAAATTAAAGCGTGCCTAAATTCAAGACCGCTTCAAGCTGTTTGAGACGATGTTTCGGACGATACAATCACCTGACGCTTGGTCATTTCTTAATTTGCACTGAATGCTATCCAAACCATTGCAACTTGAGAGGACAAACAATCGCTTGATTCATTAGAAATTGCTGCAACGTCTGCGAGATTACTTCTGTGAACGTTGGTCTGCGGAATATCTTCGTATGCTGAACTACTGGTTTAAATGATGGAAGAGTGATTTTATCATCAAGGTAAGATCGCTGTATTCTTCGGCAGGAATTGTCTTCATTAACCAAATGGTCTCTAGCAAGTTTACATCCTAGAGAGAACATATTGTGGCCATACGTACGGCAAAACTCATGAGACTGGTAAACTTCATCTTTTTTGCTGATCCAGACGAGCGCTCAACCAAAAACAGCGTATTTGAATGAGTTACGCGTTCTAATGTCTTCTTCGTTCTAATATATCACTTGTTACGAATATATACGTCTTTATTAAAATTGAGCGCACTTAGATTTACAATATATCTTAATACTTATATACAATTTCGTCAATAATAATTGATTGCACAATCAATATACGTTATAATCACCGTCAATAACAGACTTTACTTAACATTTAATAACGGACTTTATTTAACCTAACCTAACCTAACTTAAGACTAGGATAATTGTCAATTTGTTATCTGACAGCATAGTTAATCGTGAACGTCGTTCGCAATTCGTTGGCAATTCGTGCCAACTGAAGCGACCGAATTGCTCGAGTTAAAAAGAAAATTACTATGAAGATGATTACATACTAGGTAAAATGTTCTAAAATAATCACACGGAAATCTTGAATTGCTAGGTGGTTATTCTACGCATTACGCGACGGTGTCGAACGTCGAACACCACTCGAGATGCCCTCACGATCGGAAATCTTGAACGCGCACGTCGGATATCTTCATATCCGCGTCGTAGGTTGCGATCGCAAGAAAACATAAATCGCCCAGATTGCACAAAAGTTACTCGAGATCCGCATAAGACACTCGCGCTTTGTTTGTCACACTTACTTAACGACACGCCAGTAATCGTGGATGCAGGTACAATTTTGATAACCGCAACTAGAACTAACAACATTATAAAACAATAATTCGGTGGCTAAGATAAAGCGGCCGAATAAAAGAAGAGTCGCATGACGCTCGATCTATCGATCGATTTATCAAAAAAGCGAGGCACTTCCATATGTCGAATTGTTCGAACAAGAGAATTTCGCGTGATAATCATTTTTTGGTGCAGAACACTATAAAAACAAACCAAGAAACTCAGAATGGAAGAGAAAAATTAATCAGTCACGAGGTATTTGCGATCAAAAGGAAGTAATTAACGTACATGGAGCACGCTGATTAATCCGCGAATCCATGAAGTTGCACGGTATACTGTGATCGTGAATTCTGCGTATGTTTAACGTAGCGTAAGAATATATCCACACAAACTATGCAAGTTTGTATAAACATATACATATACATAAGAAAATTGATTGGTCCATAAACGTATAAGAAGATAAACCAATCAAATTTTTTATACATACGCTTATACACCTATGCAAGTTTGTGTGGATATATTTTAATGCTTGAATTTTTGGATTACACGTGTGGCTTTGAGCCTTTAGAATTGCATAAGAATCAGAGAGAGAGAGAGACTTTTATATATATTATTAGATTAGTAACTCTCTCTCTCTCTCTCTCTCTCTCTCTCTCTCTCTCTCTCTCTCTCTCTCTCTCTCTCTCTCTCTCTCTCTCTCTCTCTCTCTCTCTCTCTCTCTCTCTCTCTCTCTCTCTCTCTCTCTCTCTCTCTCTCTCTCTCTCTCTCTCTCTCCCCCCTCTCCCCCCTCTCTCCCCTCCCTCCCCCTCTCCCTCCCTCCCCCTCTCCCTCTCTCCCCCTCTCCCTCTCTCCCCCTCCCCCTCTCTCTCTCTCTCATGTAAAATGTTCGCAGATAATATGTACAAAAGTATGTACAGAATTTTATTTTACACATGTGCATATTATAAACGTTTCTGTGCACATACACATAACATGTAAAATAATTCTAACCTCACTGAGGCTCTATAATCTCACATCCATCTAGAATGTGCGGAAAAAAGTTTTTAAATATATTTTTATAAAAGTCAAATGTCATGGTTGTCAAATGTATATGTGCGACAGCACTATTTGCATGTAGGGGAGCAATATAAACAAAATTTAAAAAAATTAAAAAATTATTTTTTACATAATTATGCACATGCGCAGATAAATGACTCGGCACTCTATATGTCATTTATATAAGAAGTCAGCCGTCTTGTACATAAGCAGTTAGCAGTCTAATAATATAGAAGTCTGTAGTAAAAGGATCACGAAGAATCTATAATCGATGCTATTCCATGATTCACTGAAGTACCAAGATCCTCGATGCACGTGTCGAATTAATCGATTAATTGTCTCTCTCTTGATCGAACAACTGGGTCTCACAATTAATGCTCTTTTTAATAGTGCCAAATATTTAACAAAATAAAATTAAAATTTTCCGTCTTACATAGATTACGAAATCTTACAGTTATTAAAACTTACACAGTTAAACGTAAAAAATTAAACGTAATATGTAAATGCAAATAAATAACTTATATTTATACTAATTTACAATAACATTTATAAAATATTATATTGTAGAATTTTACTTTGATTTAAACTTTACTGAGGCATATCTTTAATATTAAAAAAATTAAATCTTTTAATATTTAAAAAATATACGACGCACGTGCGTATTTCTACACACACGATATTGATATTACATCGTTAGCTTTCTCATAAACTCGTAAAACTTAAATTAATCATTTTGCGAAATGAACGTATACTGGAAACATCCTTTGACGTATACAATTACGAGATGCGAAAAAACTATTTTCGTTCAAACTTTTCTTCGACATTTATCCATCATATCCAATGTTCAATTCAAGAGATTTTTATTTTATTACAACAGCACAATTTATTATAGTAACACACGCAAGATGCATATCAATGCTTGCAATGTGATACGAGTGAAAAAAAGAAGAAAAAAAGAAGTAGGCGCGAAAGAGTTGCTATGATGATAATATTTTATTAAAAATGAAGAAATATATAATCGATTTTCGCGAGGAGTTACCTAACCGTGTGGTCTGGAAGATTATTCTAGCGACACGCTTTCCCCGAAATTAGTAATAATTGATCGATAAACGATCTTATATCGGGAATCGTCATCGTGCAACGCTATCATAGACTTGTTAATCAAAGAAAGTTATCATAAGAATCTCAGCGTTATACTCTTTCATCAGGATCGCAGACAATGCGAAATATCTCTCAACGCGAGTAGTACATAGTAGATTATAGTAGATTTTTTTTAAATTTGCGCGATCACGCTCAAGTTCGCCATTTCACGCGCCAAGTATATGATTTAAAATTTTTAGCACAACTATGGTGCCATCTTACTGATATTTATTGCTTGATCTGAAAAAATTGATTCCAGACTAATATCGATTTAGCACATACATCTTTCCCGACGATATGCAGCCATTATGCTTAAATTCCACATTTAAAAAGATAGTACTTGTACACGTATCTTGTCAGTCGCGCAATTTTGACATAATGTTAACGAGAAGAGACGATAACAAAGACACATCTACACTGTTGAAGAATTCATTATAGCAGCGCGATAAAGATCGCAAGGTGTTCCATTGGTGAAAAAACGCGTGTCTTTAAAAAATGCTATGTTATCTCAAATAAAATCAAAATATGTCATTCTTACGTACCACCGATAATAAACTCATAAAGTATTTAAGAATGCATTTTTAACACTTTCAAAGATAACGTACCACTCGAGTGTAACTATAGGAAACGTTATCTAATCTCCATGAATCCTTTCCTCTTCATCCTTCTGCAAAGGATTACGATACCTCTAGATCTCCATCTTCTGTTCCATCAACCATAACGCTTGGTGACTCATTTATTTCTTTCCTCGTACTTCTCGATAACCAAGGGGAATTTCTTCATAATATCGAAATTATCGGCGACGAATCCTCTAGGGATAAATCAGGATCAGTCAGCAAACAGAATTAACTTATGAGCAGTATAAAAAATTGATAATTAACCAATTCCCTGGAATCAGAGATATACCCGAGGGTATATTTACAATAGGCCCAGGCCCTGTAGATCACGAGGCTCTGCAGATCTCTAATAAATAGTCATCCTGATGACGTGATCCCACGGTACTGTTACGTCCTATCACTCCGCGATTCTTTTCTTTTCCACGATTAGAGCAAAGTTTGTTGTTAGAAAAATAAAAGAAAGTAAAGAGGAAATAATAAACGGAGTGGCATATACAAACAAGAACATGCCAAGCGAAACGGCACTGCCGCATCTACAATTAAAACGACTATTGCCAGTCAACGAATATCCGGTCTTAGATATAAAAAAAATGAAAAAGGGCAAGCTATTTACGCTGAAGTTCAGCGAGAACACAACGCCAGTTTCCTTCCCCTCTTTTTTCCCATAAAAAAACCTCGAATTATTCCCTGCAGCTCAAGGAATAATAATAATGAAAAAGAGGGAAATTTGTTTTTTTTTCTCTTTCTTTTTTTCTCTTCTCTTTTTTGCTCTGCATCTTTAAGCTAATACTGAAGACACAAATTCTACGCTAAAACAATTTCACATTTTTTTTGTAGAAAAATAGAAATAGATTAAAAGCGATTAACACTGAAGGGCTAACAAGATCGCGATTAAAAGTAACCATATATAATCAGAGTAATCTCGTTTCTATTATTCTGGGTACAGTTAACAAATAGCGAGAAAAGCCAGAGGATTTACAAAAAAAATTGGACTTCCGAATGGCCAGAAGGACGAAATACTTGTATATATAGCCTGATGATGTGAAGGAAGAAGAAGAGATAAGGAAGGAATTTGTGGAGGAGAGGTTGGGTCAAAAAATTCAATAAGGGAATGAAGATGGTTAAAATATGCCTTGGAAATTTTGGTTGCACAATCTGACACCCAACAAGTGACATATTTTATCTAGAGGATCGGTTCCACGAATTGCCATGGCAAAATATTGCCTGTGACCTAGCCTATACGGGCTCAGGACGAACCAACATATGGCCCGAAAGAACTAAGCAAACTCCTTGCTGAAGACCGAGAAGAATGAATTAACATACTTCATCCGTTTAGAAGAGGCGTTACTTTAGTCAAACTTCTAATACAAGGAGAGAACTATGAACAATCGTACATTCTGCGCGACATATTGGTGCAACTTGAACGCAATTAAGTACGAAAGTAACAATGGATATATTTCCAGCGGTATGAAGGGGAAGAGAAGAAAAAGAAAAATCCTTTTTAGTTACTAATATCATATTGAGCCCAGGATAATATAAACCACTTGAGAAAATATTATATATCATAGTGTTATGTCCTATAGGGTTCTTTTCTTTCGCTAGACATAAAGCGAAATTCACAGATAGACCTATGCTCTGACAGACAAAGCATGTATCCAAAAATAGTCCGATTATAAAAGTAAAGAATATATACGAAACTCGAGAAATAAATATCGATCCATAAATTTTAAGTCTGTAACTCGTTATGCTCTAAGAATCTAAACTATAGTTGACAGTTCTTTAAATAAAATCTATACTCAACAAAATAATAAAATTTTAGAATTTGTTGTAATTGAATACAATTGATATTTTATTACCCCTTCGAGTTTATTCAATAGTACCATTTTTTGAGCTCGAGCCCAGACAAGTGCAAATTCCGCGTTCATTTTTCCATCATATCATTTAGTGGAAATATACTTTGGAACAGACTTAAATTTCGGTAATTGATTATAGAATCCTTGAATACATTCGTGACGACAAACGCTCGATGAGGCGTCTCCTTTGACTTAAAAATTATTAGTATTGGTCGAGGCTTTTGTTTAAAGCCTTAAGTTTCAACCAATAAAGAATTTATTGTAATTGAATACAGTTGATATTTTATTATCCTCTCGAGTTTATTCAATAGTACCACATTCAGTGTGACATCCCTCGAGCAGGCAGACTTTATTCAACATTTTGGGCGCATATTCAATCTCACTTGCAATCTTATTCAAAAATTTCGGATTCACGCTCAATCTCGAATAGACTTAGATCTATCAGATTGCGACATTAGCCATTCGTGTGGTGTGTAAGAAGATAGTTCAAAGCGAGACATAATAGTGCACAATAGTAAGCTTCTTAAAAAAATTATAAATATATAAATATATGCACACTGAGAAAAAAATACTGTTGAATCGACAACAAATACTGACGTATTTGATTAGATTAATAATATCATTGAATTAATAAAATAAAATTTAACTACAAAAATGTTGTTGATTCAACAGTATTTTTTTCTCAGTGTATATATTATATTTTTATTAGATATATACATACACTACGCAAAACAATTAGGGAAGCGCTTTAAAACCTGCAAAATTTGATGATTTTTAAGAACCCATATCTCAACTTAGGGAGATCGTAGGACAATGTTTCTGGGTGCATTTTAATGGGTGAAGCCTCGATTTTAAAGTAAGATTGCATTATTCGTCTCATCAAACAGTTTTTCTTGTGAAAATCAGCTCGTGAAAAAATTCTGGGAATTTCATGATTTTGTAGCCGTCCATGGAAAAAGCAGAGATGGAATCATAAATGCCATCACATTGGTTTTGAAGTGGGAAACCTCCCCTTTAAAATATCGCAAGAAACATTGTTCTACCATTTCTAGAAGCCGAGCTATCGGGTTTTATAGTCATTCCTGTATTTTGCAAGATTTTTAGTAGTACCACCGGCATTCACGTTATCCGATGTACATCACGAGGAAGTTGCTCTGTCGGATTTTGCACATCATGTGTGTACGTTAATGTTAAGTGTGATGCGTGTATATGATTCTATCCCTGCTTTTTCCATGGACGACTACAAATTCATGATTTTCCAGAATTTTTTCACGATCTGATTTTGGGCCTCACAAGAAAAACAGTTCGATGAGACGAATAATGCAACCTTACCTACTTTAAAGTAGAGGCTTCACCCATTAAAATGCGCCCAGAAACATTGTCCTACGATCTCCCTAAGCTGAGATATGGCTTCTTAAAAATCATCAAACTTTGCAGGTTTTAAAGCGCTCCTCTAATTGTTTTGCGTATTGTATATACAGGGTGTCTCATTTTAACATACACAATCAAATATCTCGAAAACTAAGCTTTATCGAAAAAAAAAATGTTTCAAAGAAAGTTATCGGATTACAATGGGGACATCTTGTCGTAAACATAATCTTATTCCAGGTGAAAGCATTTTTGAGATTTCGAAATCATCATTATTATAAATCAATTCCCCATAATATTTGGCATAAAAAATTGTTAGAGTGGAATAGTCAAAAACTGAATGATTTACGGGATATTTTATACATTATTCTGAGACATTTTGTCAGAAAAATATAAAATATCTCATGATATGTTTATTTTTCCATAATCTTAAATTATTAATTTTCTTCATAGAATAATGAGATAAATTAATTAGTGTAAGAAAAACGTACTCTTCTGATTTAAAAAATTGTGCAATATGCAACTGGATACAGTGACTGGCAAAAATAAAAAGCCACCTCATCTATAAGACTGGTTTGCTCCATAAAGATAGAAAAAAATGTTATAGGTTTTGTTACGACTCAAGGAAGGAAGAGTCGAAAGGAAGGACGTAACTAAATTTATTTCGAACGACGGCAGACAATCCGTCTGTTCGACCCGAACGAACGTCTGGGCCCAAATAGGTCAACGACCGCAAGGATCGCTCTTACTCTATTTAAAGGGCAGTTCGCTCGGTGATCCCTTTTCGGCAAGAGAATTATCTCTTTTGCGCAGGATGGGACCTTATGCGATCTTGGTTTGCGGGAATGAGTGGGAACGGGTTATAAATTAAAGAGTATTAGGCTTCATATTAAACAATTAATTTATTTTACTTTTAAAGAACGAGAAAAGAAGAATTAAATTCATAAGAATCATATTATACTTATTGTACATTATTATACATTGTTATTCTTATTATTATTTGTTCAAATTTTGTGTACTTCTCTTAGTCGAGGAAAGAAAAAAATGATTTGATGCTCGTGTGTATGAGTGAGTGATTGTGTATAAATCGCGGGTGATACATAGATACGGAGGTCGTCAATCGAGACAACGAGGGAAAGTGTTATTGTTTAAATTTTAGGGTCCCGATTGGTGGTTACAATAATTTAAACGCTAATAGATATATAATTTTGTGTCCATGTTTGTGCGTGTGAGAGAGAATGCTAGGTTATGAGAGTTCGGTAATTATGGCGGCGGAGGGGGGGATAGGTTCGTAGGAGAAGGTGTGCAGGGACGGCTAAAGGATATCTGCGCCCGGGAACATACCAGGAGATGATGTTATTCCTATCAGTGGTCTCTAAAAATTCGCGTAAGGCCTCGTGGTCTATGGGGCCTGGACCAATTGTGAAAGCTCCCTCAGGGACTTCTCGTATCCCTGGGAGCTGATTTATCAACCAAGCTCTAAATTGCTCGTATGAGAGCTTGGCAGGCGATTCTGATTCTTCGGAATCGTCGTCGCCGATATCTATTACGTCGAATTCTTCCGGATGTTCCCTATTCGCAGAGGACGTTGGGGATGAGGGAGGAGAATCCTCGAGGATGATTGTTGAGGGAGCCGGAGACGGAGATCTAGGTGGATCAGGGCGTTCGGGAGAAGCAGGGGGAAGACAGGGAGAAGGGCTCCGCGGAGAATCGGCGTCCTCAGAGGAAACAGAGGAGTGAGGGGAAGGGGCCCGCTGAGGTATAGCGGGTTCGGGAGAAAGAAGAAAAGGAGTTCGCGGGGAATCGAAAAGTTCTGCAGAAGCAGAGGTAGCGGGAGACGGTGTCAGCGGGGTTTCTATACGTTCGGGTGAGTAAATAGGAGAGACCGTAGGGTGATATGTGTTAGTTGTCTCTGTGTGAATCGGTGTGTTAATTTTTTCTAGGGAACCGAAGGTTTCGCCCGCAGCCAGACTCCGTGCCAACGCTTTCCTTAACCGCCTATTACGCCGGTTTCGCGCCAATTTAGCAGCGGTTCGCGAGGGTTGTCTCCTTGGATTTTCCATTACGAGAGCGAACAATAAAATAACCGGGACAAGAAGAGTTTTTACTGAAAAAATAACTCTGGGAATTCTTGTAAGAGAAAGAGTACTCTGCGTTGATACCACTGCTT
>NW_028141166.1:3152866-3236369 GCF_030444845.1 Prenolepis imparis | reverse complement strand
AAGCAGTGGTATCAACGCAGAGTACTAAATGTTCTTTAACACGGGTGCATAAATGTCTTTTTGTTTGTCCAATGTATGATGCATTGCAATTTTTACAATTCAATTTATACACTACTTCCGTTGAATTTTCAATCGGTAACCTGTCTTTGCCATTTTTAATTAACTTATTAAGTTTATTTGGTATATGATGTACAATATTAAATCCGACTGTTTTGAAAATCTTATCTATGTTATTTAAACTTTCTACATATGGTAAAGTAATAAGATTAGATGTAAGTTTGAATGTCGAAGCTCAAATTTGTCAAGCATTGCGTTTCAAGGTCGTCCATCACTAAGTCTGCTAAGATCGGAGAGAGAGGAGAACCCATTGGACTACCGAAAATCTGTTCATAGAAATTTCCGTTAAATGCGAAACTAGTAGAGTCTAAGATAAATTCAACGGCGTACAAGAATTGAGAGAGGCTAAAATCCGTGTTCGGAGAAATTTTATTCCATCGTTTTTCAATGGCATTTAAAGCTAATTCCTTAGGAATGTTAGTGTAAAGAGATGTGGCACCAAGTGAAACCAAAATTTCATCATCATTGATGACTTTATCTTTGATGTTCGAAACAAACGTCCAACCATCCTTTATATGCGATTTAGCTTTTAAATTAGAGTTTTGTAAAATATTGTGTATATACTTTGCCACATTGTAAACAGGACTACCAACAGATGAAATTATGATGCGTAACGGAAACCCTTCCTTATGGACTTTCGGTAGACCATAACATCGTGGTAAATTGCCATTAGTTGTATTTAAATGTTTGTAAGTGCGATCGTCAATTAACCCGTTTTCACGCCACGATTTAATAAGAGAATTCATTTTGTTGGTAAGTTGTTTAACCGGATTTTTGTTTAATTTTCTATAAGTAGAGCTGTCTAATAACAAAACTTCCATTTTTTCTATATAGTCTTTTTTATCCATAATTACTGTGCATTGACCTTTGTCCGCTTTTGTTACAAAAATGTCATCATTAAGACTTAAGTCTTTTACATGTCCTAAAGCCTTCTTTAATAAATCTATCAACGTAACTATCAATCATGATTTTGATTGGGCACATCCAAATATCTTACATAAAGAAAAACACGTTAAGAAAAGAGAAATCGCTGAGATGTTCTACATAAAGAAAAACAATAACACAATAAATTCTCAGAAGGACACTGAAAATTTGAACAATTTATATGACAAAATAATAAAGATAGTTTAGTCACGTTATACTGTTCCAATGAGCCTGACGCATATCAATTTGACATAAGGAGTTTCTCCTGTAACTTTAATTATAATTGTGTCTTATCGAAATCGCAATTAGCCATATATTATAAATAGTTGTGTAATATTCTTTATATTTGTACAGATCACTTGATAAGGACCAAAAAATAATGGTCGAAACGTTGTGATAGTAATTAATTAATAAATACATTTGCCAGTTTGGTCGAGAGAAAAGGAGTTATTAATTATTATTTTTATTAACTGGTGATTCCCAACATCTATCTAAAAAAAAAATTATTATATATTATTAATAATTAATAATTATAATTATTAATAATTATTAATTATTTTATGAGATATTTCATAGTTTATGTATATTATGTTAAACTAAAGTATAACATATATCTCATAAACTATTCGCTTTTTGACCATCCTACATTATAACTTTATGCAGAATATCGTAAGAAATCGATTTATATAAAAAAATATGATTTTATTTAAAAAAATGCAACATTTATTTTTTTTATTAAAAAAATTTTTTTCCTCATTTTTTATTGTTGTAATAGCTTCCGTAAAACAGATTAATTTTTACAATCTAAATTTTTTTCTAAACTGTTGGAAACATTTCAAAAATCGTACGGACCGTTTCGCTGAACATCGTATATGTGTGTATATATATATATATATATATATATATATATATATATATATATAGTTACTATACACGTTTTTAAAATGTTTATTTTAGTTGTAAGTTTTAAATGTAAGGCGCAGTAAGGGGCAGTCATGAGATCCTGATAAGGAAAACCTGATCAGGCAATCTTAATTCTCTACGTTACATTTATAATCGGGACCCAACAAGGGCTATCCGATGAGCCCCTGATCAGGCGCTAGGGCATGTTTATTAGGTCCCTATTAAAACCCTTCTAAAATTTCTGCTCGGGTAAGTGTGTCTGATGTATATATTTCGTCGCGCTAGAGATAAGTGTTACGTATAAGCCTCGAGACCGCGAGCTCGTAAACTCTAGCCACGCGCAATAGCTAATAGCCAATCCTATCCGTGATGTCCTCGCGACCGTAACCCCCCGATGGGGCACCACATCTCACGAAACAGCGGTCACAGATGCACTATTATTTGTGGCTCCTAGCGAGACAGTACATAAGACGGTGCGTGGTAAAAAAAAGCCGAGTCTTTCGATTGTATACAAAGCCGAGTTTTGAATAATTAAATATTCTTGCGAATATTCGCCGTTGACAATAGAAGCCGAGTCTTCTTTCGATAATTAATACAAGACCGAGATCTTGTTAGTAACCGAGGCCGAGACCTCATATATTATAATTACACAAACATTTTAAATAAACAATTTACTCGAAAATAGTGTGTGAGATTTTTCATGCACCCTACGATTCATGGTGCCTCCTGTGAGGTCGTTTGCGAGATAAACGCGAACGATGAGTGAATTGTTGTGGATTATTAGACAGCGATCATCCGAAAACGCGAACGATCAGTGAACTGTTGATAATCGTCAGCCGGCGATCATCCGACTGCAACAACGATTCGAGGATTGAGCCACAAATCGAGCGCCTGGAAGACGAGATCACATGCTGAAAGACGGGTCGACGGCAAGTACATTCTATAAACATCGAATTGTCGATTAGGCAATTTTTCCCATTGTTTATCCTTTCTGAAGCACATCATGGCCGATCGTATTAAACTGCTTCTTCAAAAACGAACGTCATTAAAAGCTCAAATTACCAACCTAATAAATCTCGTCGAACGCGAGCGGTATGACACAACCGCGCTAAAGTTACGTATGACCCGTATTGCTGATTTGTATCACGCTTACGAGGAATTTAACGATGAGCTTGTATTACTAGATCCGAGTGAACATCACACAGACGAATTTTCGAACGTCCAAGAGAGATTTTACGTGCTCGCGAGTAAAATCGAAAATATAATGAATATTACACTCGTCGCGAACACCAATACCTCTAACAACGCGACACAACTCAGTAGTTCAAGAGTCGCAATGGTCACGAAATGACGTGTAAAACTCCCGGAAGCGTCTCCATCTAAATTCGATGGTCGCTACGAAAACTGGCTATCGTTTAAAAATTTATTTATCGCGATGATAGATACTCAAACGGACCTGTCTGACGTCGAAAAATTACAGTACTTAAAATCGGCATTGACTGGCGAAGCGGCGAATAAATTAAAAATCTTATCAATCGAAGGTTCGAATTATCACAAGGCGTGGGAATTATTAAAACGTTCTTACGAAATAAAGCGAATTTTGATTTCACGTCATTTATCATTGCTCTTGAACTTGCCCATCGTGGAAAAGGAAACAACCGATGGTTTGACAAAGCTCGCCGACGACGCACAACAGTATGTCGCTTCTCTGGCCACGCTAGGAGTTAACGTAGGATCTGAGATACTCGTAAATTTACTAGAGAGTAAACTTCCAAAAAATACAGCCGAAAAATGGGAGGAAACATTAGACCGAGACGAGTTCCCAAAAATCGATGAGTTATACGAATTTCTGTACAGAACCGCAGTTCGTGTCCAAGCGCGTCCGAGAGACATTTAAACGAGACGATGACAAATTAATAAATTCACCTCCCTTTAAGAAAGGAAGAATATCTAACAAGGCGTTTGTAATCGGCGTGATGAATAATTGCACGGCGTGTAAGAATAAACAACATCCATTATTTAAATGCGCCAAATTTAAACAATTAACTATCCCTAAACGCATTGAATTCGTGAGAAACGCGATGCTTTGTTACAATTGCTTGTATTCTCATCGGGACAAGGCTTGTAATTACAGTAATTGTACTATATGCCAAAAACGTCACAATACACTTTTGCATCTCGACAAAAACACGACCGTACCGACCACAACCAACGCGGCAGATTCCAAAGAAACACAATCCAAATGACAAAAGAGGGATGGGAGCAGGGCAGCGTGTTTAGCAGCGGCTTCACCCATTTTTACGCCTCAATTAATGACAACCGCGACAGTATTTATTCGGAATCGCAATCTTAATCTAGTTAAATGTCGCGCACTGATAGACACGTGTGCTACTGCTAACTTTATATCTGAAAGACTTGCAAAACATTTGAAACTTCCTATAACATCATGTATGTTGCCAGTCGGCGCAATCAATTCTATGAATACGGTATCAAAGGGTGTCGTTTCAATCACCATTCAATCAGTGCACATCGAATTCCACAAGAATTATTGTGTTTATCAATTCCGCTAATATCAGAATTAGTTCCATCTGAAATGTTTCCGCGACATTCCTTAAAAATACCGTCTAATATCAAGTTAGCCGATCCAGAATTTCCTTTACCACGTCCTATTGATTTATTAATCGGGGTCGGAGCAACGCTGTCACTGTTTTCAATCGGTCAAATTGATTTATCTCAAGGATGTCACGATCTATATTTACAAAAAACTCGCCTCGGCTGGATCGTCGCAGACGGAATAGCGTCGCGAAATCGTTCAAAAAACGCAACATGTCATTTAACCAGCCTAGAACAACAAATCGCTAAATTTTGGACGATCGAAGAATTATCTTCCGATACGCCAAAATCCCCCGAGGAATTTGAATGCGAAGAACATTTTACAAAAAATGTTACACGCGATAACACCGGACGCTATACGCTACGATTACCATTTCGCAAGGGAGATAAACGCCTCGATGATTCGCGAACCACGGCACTCAAACGCTTGAATTCTCTTGAGCGAAAATTCGATTCCGATTTGATATTAAAAACCGCCTATTCTCAAGTGATCCAGGAATATTTAGATTTAAAACAAATATCTCCGATAGATGATCCATCTGACGATGGGTTTTACACGCCGCACCACGCAATGGTAAAATCTCCGAGCGCTACTACTAAAATTCATGTAGTATTTGACGCGTCGGCAAAGTCAAAAACCGGTACATCTCTATATTATTAGTAGGTCCGACGATTCAAGATAACCTGTTCACGCATTTACTTAGATTTCGCACATATAAATACGTCATTACCGCGGACATAGAAAAATTGTATAGACAGATATTGCTGCACGAGGACGATCGTATATATCAACGTATATTCTGGCGAGAAAATAATCAAATAAAGACCTTTCAACTTAACACTCTCACTTTCGGCGTATCGTCATCACCTTATCTCGCCATACAATTCAAAGACTTGCCGATGACGAAAGTGACGCGTATTCTATTGCCGCTCGAGTTCTCAGAACTCACTTATACGTGAACGATCTATTGACTGAGACGAATACCATTGACGAAGCTCGCGCATTACGGAATGATATAATCGATTTGCTTTCTCGGGGTGGTTTTAATATTCGTCAATGGGCATCGAACGACGAACGTATTATTAATGATCTAGCCTCCGAGGCCGTTAATTCGAATCGCTTATTCTCGACAAAGATAATCCTTTAAAAACATTAGGCATAGCTTGGCGCGCGTATGACGACACGCTATGTTATTCAGTACGCTCGATTAATCGCGTTGAAAGAATTACAAAGCGAACCATTTTTTTGGAAGTTGCAAAAATTTTCGACCCGTTAGGCATGCTAGAACCCCTCATATTACATGCCAAAAAATTAATGCAGAACTTATGGCGATGCAAATTAGATTGAAACGAATCTATCCTGCCGAGCATATACACTGCCTGGATAGAGTTCGCGACACAATTAGATTTGATTAACGAATTATCTATTGATCGTTGTATATTAATCTCGGATTGTTCTGACATCCAAATTCACGGATTCTACGATGCGAGTAAAGAGGGTTACGGCGCTTGCTTATATATTCGTTCGAGCAATCAAAACAACGACGTGCGTTGTCGCCTGCTTTGTGCCAAATCTCAAGTCGCGCCATTAAAATCAATAACGATACCATGCCTTGAACTATGCGGTGCCCTTTTATTAGCCAAATTATATCGCGAAGTACGTCCGGCATTAAATCTCTCTCCTAGTAAAACAATACTGCGGAGCGATTCAACTATTGTACTGCACTGGATCAAAACCCCACCCCATCGTTTAAAAACATACGTATCTCACCGCGTGACTCAAATTCAAGAAATTACAGATTTACAAGTTTGGCGACACATAAAATCAGAAGATAACCCGGCCGATGCATTATTAAGGGATCAATTACCAAGCACTTTCCTCAATAATCAATCGCGGTTTTCAGGGCCATCATGGCTGACAAACGAGGAAAGCGAATAGTACAATGAAAACATCGAAATAAACGAAATACCAGAATTAAGAAAAAATATGTGTTTGACGACGGTCTCTAACGACTAAAAAATATTTGTCATATTCGAAATTATTAAGAATTGTCGCGCTGTGTTTACGTTTCCGACCAACCACTACATATCGTGGCGAACTATCCATAAGAGAAATAGACGAAACGGAAACTAGAATAATAAAAATCATCCAAGCTTCTTGTTTTTCGCCCGAATTGAACGAACTTACTAACAAACGCCTAATAAAGAAAAGCAATATTGCAGCATTAAACCCATCTATTGACGAGACCGGTTTAATTCGCGTCGGCGGACGCCTCAAAATGTCCGAATTAAATAAAAAAAAAATCCAATTTTGCTCCCAAGTTGATATTTCATAACGGATCTTATCATTAAAAAAACACACGAAAAATATTATCATGCAGGAATTCAAACCACTCTATATACAATTCGACGCAAATTCTGGATACTCGACAGCCGAAATCAAGTTTGTAAAGTCGTGCGATATACGTTGCTTTCGTTTTAATGCCAACACGGTCGATTATAAAATGAGCGATTTACCAAAGACGAGGGTGCGTAATGCCTTTCCTTTCTTTAATACGGGGATCGATTTCTGTGGATCGTTCTACATCAAAGAAAAAAAACATCGAAATCGAAATAAATCAAAGTATACGTTTGTGTATTCGTATGCATGGCTATAAAGGCAGTGCATTTAGAACTCGTAAGCGATTTAACCACCGACGCATTTTTATCAGTGTTAAGGCATTTCATAGTTAGACGAGGTATCCCGACACATATTTACTCAGACAACGGCACGAACTTCATAGGAGCGAACAATCATTTGAAAGAATTATACGTTCTTTTTAATTCCGACGAACACAAAAATCGAATAAATCGATTCGCCATCGATCATCACATCACATGGCATTTTATACTTCCTATAGCTCCACATTTCGATGGGCTATGGGAATCCACGGTAAAATTATTCAAATTCATCATTTTAAACGTGTTGTCGGAGAACTTCTATTTACATTTGAAGAACTAAATACCTTCACCATAGAAATAGAAGGAATATTAAATTCTAGACCTATCTCCTCCCACTCCTTCGATCCTAACGATTTGCTGATCCTAACACCCGCATATTGCTTAATCGGCAGACCATTGGTTAACATGCCCGAGCCTGATCTCTCGTCTGTCCCAGCCAACCGCCTGTTCGCTTGGCAACATATAACCAAAGTACGGCAGGACTTTTGGTCACGTTGGAGTCTGGAATATCTTAACGAGCTCCAAATTCGACGCAAATGGATAAAGGACGGAGAGAAAATTGAAATCGGAGCGATAGTGCTCATCAAGGAGAAGAACCTTCCGTGCACACAATGGGCATTAGGCAAGGTTGCGGAACTTCATCCAGCGAAGATGGAACAGCGCGAACCGTTACCGTTATAACAACAACGGGAACTTTAAAGCGAGCCGTGAAATACATCTGTCCATTTCCAATCGAAAAATATACGCATAACGATAAGACAAACATTGTATAATGAAGTCTACGAACTGTATATATCCGTACCATATAAGGCGATTAGATATAATCAGCAATTGATCGGTACCCTCTAAATGGGGGAAGTATGTTGCGACGATAAACAAAAGATGTATATATTTCATCGCGCTACAGATAAGTGCTACGTATAAGCCTCGAGACCGCGAGCTCGTAAAATCTAGCTACGCGCAATAGCTAATAGCCAATCCATGATGTCCTATCCGTGACGTCCTCGCGACCGTAACCCGCCGATGGGGGACCACATCTTATGAAACAGCGGTCACAGATGCACTATTATTCGTGGCTCCTAGCGAGGCAGTACATTAAAAAAGGCGAGTCTTTCGATCGTATACAAAAGCGAGTTTTTGCAATAATTAAATATTCTTGCGAATATTCGCCGTTGACAATAGAAGCCGAGTCTTCTTTCGATAATTAATACAAGACCGAGAACTTGTTAGTAACCGAGGCCGAGACTTCATATATTATAATTAAACACAAACATTTTAAATAAACAATTTACTCGAAAATAGTGTGAGATTTTTCATGCACCCTACGATTCAAAATCAACACCTTAATCGGCTGATTTCTGTAGACAAAAATATTAATCGAGTTTGAACAAATATATATATGTGTAGCTTTTATTGATCTATAATATTTTTTCCTTTTATTATCCTATACGAAGTTATCCCATATAAAGTTATTTATACGTGATATTGATAATAACTTTATATTATAATATATAACATTTTATTAGTATTTATTAGATAATAGTATTTATTAGTATTTAAAGTGTTTATTAGATTATAGATAATTAAATTGATTAATTTAAGTTAAGGAATGACTAGATAACTCATCGACATATTGTGAATGAGATGAATAGCGTTAGAATAGTAGAATTAATAAATTGTTGTTAGTATAGATTAATAGGTTAGGATCGAAATTCAATTTTGGACACAGTTTCGCGATCATGTACAATAAGATTGATAACATCCATAGTATAAGCATCTATACATAATGTAACGTCCCGTCATTTTCGCGAAACCATATTTTTGCGCGCTACTGTTTTTCCTGCGCCGATACTTAAAATTTAAGGATAATTAATGATTTTCCTCTTTACATATAATTGTTTAGACTAAAATCAAGCATTTATATTATTAATTACTAACCAAACCAAATCTAGAGTCTCCAGTTATCTAGTTCTAACTAGCCGCTACCAGGAACTAGCGATCCGAACAATCAAACGTCATCCGAGACCCCTGAACGTATACTTCAACTAACCAGAAGTTATTATATGAAACTAACCCTTAGCAATAAGAATATATTTTAATCATGACTAACCCACCTATATATGAATATTCAATATCAATTAAACAATATAATAATATTATTTATGGAATCAGAAGCATAATAACTTGTCGAACTTTACTTAACAAATTAAGACTTATAGTAATAAGTTTTAGAAGTATTTTTAATCACCGACAGAATTATTATGAGGAAGATTCCATAAATCCTTTTCTTGCGATGCATTGTAATGACAAACCTGCGAAAAGCATTCGATGAATTACTAAAAGTGTTCAAACACTTAATATTTTAAGATTCCATCCGCAATTATATTTACGAAGCCTTATTTCAGTCATTAAATGATTTCGATAACGAACCCAAGATCATTAAGATTTATTGAGTAAATTATTAAATGAAGAGATTTATAAATAAGACCCAAGTAGATATAATTAAAGAGAATATTTTATTATAGAATTAAGTCAAAACGAGAACAAGAAATTCTCGATATTACGTTATGGAATCATAATTCTATAATTTAGAAATAACTTAATCTTACTCTATTGCATTAAACTCAAGTTTTATTATAAATTATCAATCATTAAGAATTCTAATTAATAACATAAAATAAATTATATAAGAAATGATTCAATAAACGTACAAATGAATATTTGGCGAACTACAAGAAACTTTAACAAGTATCTATGCGCAGACCCCTCTAAAATCAGCTCACAAATCAGCAAGTAATTAAGTGCCGATCGTAGGTGACAAGCCGCTTCCGTCCGTTATCTCCCTCGCGTTATCGGATGCTAGCGTTCAAACCGCAAAAGAATAATAAATTAGACACTTCTTGGAATCGTCGCTCCTCACCTCAAGCTCACCGCCGAACTTCGATATCCGGTCCAAATTATCTAAAACTCGTAAATTGATAGTTGACACCTAGAGCGCTCGCTCCTGCGGGTCACCGTATCGTGACCTCTTAGTACAATTTATTGTGACATATTCCAAGAAAACGTCTTTCTTAGAAATCCCCACCAAAAGGGAACTGCACACGACACTCAGATTTTTCTCGATTTGATGGGTATATAAACCCTTAATTCTTAACTTCATCACGGCATACCATTAGCATCTCACAGTAACACTACGGCATATCATCATCGAGATCCCACCGTAGCTCTACAACACATCATTTCTATAGCCTTACGATACTCTGTATAAAGTCACACGTTTGCCGTCAACTGCGTTGACATACCCGATTTGTTAGTCGCGCATAGAATTATAAAATAAAAGTTGAATAAAGAACTCTTGTGCTTTAAACTCGAGTACGTTGATTTTGCCAAAACATCCCGCGACCGAGGTCCTAGAGAAGGGAAAAAGGCGAACGAGCGTATAACGACCCACTGCCTGAAGTTCACAGTCTATCACAAGGTAAGTATTTATAATTACCCAGACTATTAAATACGCCGCTTTACGCGAATTCCAATTCTAAGCTGCGCTAGACTGACAATTCTCTATCAATCATTATTTTCTCCTTATACCAAATAAATGAAATCCACTGTTACGCATTGCATGTAGCAAACAGTTGCCCATTGTCAGTCAATATTTATCAAATCAGAATCCAACTACCTTTCCATAATTTATTCAAGGTATCAATATCAGAAATTAGTAATATTAACGTGTAGAAATAGTACTCTTGATATCACTCGAACGTCGTCCAATCCACACTTTACCTTTAGCCGTTGGACGTACCTTTCGTAAGTCCATACGACTCTCTACCATTTCCTCAGCATCCCGTCGTTGTCGAGCACCCAGCGATAGTGCCTGGTGACAAAGCTCCCATCAACACCCTACGTTATTTCCATCGTCGACGACAGGCATCCTTCGTATGCCCGAATACATTCTCCTTAAGCATCGACCTTCCTTTTGAATTTGTATTTAAGATCAAATGAATAGACGTATCGAATATTGATATCTCACTCCCTCAAGTTCACCCTTCATGTTATCTCACGAAAGTTCTTATCTAACTCATTATAAGCCCTTCATTCCGACCATATAACCCCTTGTAGATGAGCAACCCGAGAGACAGAAAACCACGTCGGAAAAAGAGGAATCATCGAGCCGGCTTGTAAACTCGCGAAGCCCGCGTTATATCGACTTTATGCTGGCTTAAGCGTAAAGCACTTAAAAATAAGCCGCGTGTCAAATCGAGCGAAATAGTATCATTTTCTCCCGATACATTGCGTCGCTTAAAGACTTCATCTTCTCAACTTAATACTTCAGGAAGCTTAACTACCGAACAAAAGACAACGCCTGCAATAAACCTATCGTCAAGCTTAGATTCATACTCCCCTGAATTAATATTATTCTCTGAATGGTGTCAGAGCATAGATTATCTAAAGGAAAATTACATTGCAAATAACCATCAAGAAGAATCTGAAACTAACGATTTAATCTCTCAACTAAAAGCTCAACTCCCTGAGAATTCTTTAGAAATAGATGAGTACGACAATTATCTAAATTATTGATATATATGTACACTTAATTATACGTGCATTAAATATATTATTCTCATCATTGCCTCAACAATTAATTCAAATGCTACCTAGATCTACTGAATTAGACGTCCAAGGATTAACAAACGACGACGCAAATTCAATTATAAATATAATTATCGGGTTACTAACTGACATTTTAGAAGGAACTATTGATATCGATCAGCTCATAGTCTGCTTAGATAATCTTCATATCCCTGGTGCAAATAAGCGTTGAATTCACAGACGATTAAATAAATATCAAATTCATTTTATTAATTAGCCCCTGAATTATTATTATCCAGATGAATAAACAACTTCAAGGCTTAATTTGCAATACGATTTACCAATTAATAGTCAATTTGATCTATGAATATTTGAATGGTAAAATAACTTTCGATCAAGTTATAACTATTTTAAACGACATCGAAGATATCGCTAAGAGATTCGATACTCCCAACTAGTAACTAATACCCCCACTCCTGTGACCTACAACATTCCCTAGATCCGTAACTTCGGTCCTAGCTCTCGGCGTTCCAGGGGTATAGCCGGAGTAAGCAGGTTGCCTCACAAAAATAGAGAGCATCCGTTTTCTCACTAGCCTAGGCATAGAGAGAGAAGGAAGATCACCCAGACGTGACAACTCAAAACTTTGGTGGCAGCGGTGGGATTGCCTAAAGGACTGATAAGGATCCTCCTGTGTAAAGGTCTCAGGAATTAATCCTCTTTCGCGTTAAAATTCTAAAATTTTAAATTGAAAGTGAATAACGAGTGTAACTTGAAATTTAATCAAATTGTCGCTGACAAGTGTGGCAACAATTATCGCTGTCGCTGACGAGGAGGGTGGCAACAGACGATTACGATTGAATTTTCAATTATATTCAATTCCTTTCCTAAATGATTATCTTGATTTGATTGTTAGTTGTCGCTGACGAGGAGTGTGGCAACAGTTGAAAAATAAGTTAAAGTTTCAAATACATTTTATTTTCCCTCATGCCCAGGAAAGGCGGGCGTCGAGTTCAAATTAAAATGATTAATTTTCAGATCAAAGAAACAATCTCCTCTTTTCAAAATCCCCTTCCTTTATTTACAAAAATATACAATTTAACTAATAATACAAATGACGAACCACTATCTAACGAAAATAAGAATATCAATCATAAACCAACGCCAATAGAATTCGAATACAAATATCCGGATTACAAAACAATTGAACGTACAGATCCCCGTCGCAAAATCTATAAAATTCGACATCTATTCGGTCCCGATTAAGCGACCGAACACTGTAATTAATCTTATTAATATATTTTCTTTCAGCCTCTTATTTTTCTCTAAGGTAAGTGCGCCATGCCGAATACACGATCACAAAGTTCTAATCCTCCTTCCGAGGCTGAGGAAGGTGTATCACGATCCGAACTTGAAATTTTTAGTCGAATGTTAACGGAAAAAGAAAAATCACTCAAAGAGCAACATAAATTACTGCAGGAAAAGACAGACGAATTTAAAGCATTATTACGAGAAATCGAAACCAAAAAATCAGACGACCAGTATGACTCAATATTAACTATTTTAGTTGAACAAATCTCCCACCTTAGTGCTTTACCCAGACAAATAGAGATTTTAAACCAACGTATTAATAATAGTCTGACTTCCGATGCATCCAATCAAAGAAGAGCTCATTTTGATTACCTCCCTTCAGAAAACACTCGCGCAACTAGCCCCGTCGACATACCTTCCCCGATCCGTTTTAAAGACGTAGTCGATTCTATCCCTAAATACGACGGACACAAAATGTCTGTCTTTCAATTTAGCAAAATCTGCGAACGTGCCCGCGAATTAATACCACAATATCACGAACATTACTTAGTGCAACTTATAATTAATAAATTACAAGGACATGCTTACTCCGCGATAGAAGGAAGAAAATATAATTCTGTTTTTTCATTAACAAAACAGTTAAAAGCTATTTTCGGTCCAAATAAATCTGTAGATCAGTATCGCGGTGAACTCGCAAACATCTATATGAAACCTAACGAGGATATTTTCGATTATATAGGAAGAGTAAAAGAATTACGTGCAGCTATAATTTTTTTTTATTTATTTTTTATTTATCTTATACACGGGAAAGGCTTTCCCTTTAATACACAGAAAGAGATTGACAACTAGGAAACAATGTCACGCTACAATTAAAATATTACATATTTAACAAATATAGTCTCATCAGTAGGGATCGCTTAAATGAATCTATGGAGCCATGAAAGAAATCGACCAGATCCACACTTTTGTTCGCTTGTATACAGATACGATTGAGAGGTTTGTGTCTCCCATACGATGTGCGATGGTACTCTTCATGAAACAATTGTTTATTTCTTAATGGTCTACTCGGGATGTGCAATTTCACCTTTGCAAGCAGCTCCGCACAGTAAATCTGCCCCCCGATCAGCCTAAAAAGAAAGGTTAAATCAAGAATTTCCCTGCGATTCTGCAATGAGACAAGCCCGAGTCTTCCCTGCAAATCCCCATATGAGTGATCCGAGTATTTCATCGGCTCACCCACGAGGAAACTAATTCTCCGTATGAACCGGTGTTGAACCCTCTCAATCATTAGACTGTGATTTACCTGGTAAGGGGACCACACAATTGCCGCGTATTCCACATGCGGTCTAACCAATGCGCAATATAACAATTTTAATGTTTTTATATTCTTAAAATATTTACAGGAACGCAAAATAAAACCTAGCTTTCTATATGCTCTATTTACAATGGCTCGCATGTGCATATCAAATGACAGGTCTGAGCAAAAAATCACTCCAAGATCTCTTACAGAGTCAACAACAGAGAGGGAGGCACCATAACATAATTAAAATTGAGTATAGTAGTTTTTTTGCTTATATGCATCACATGACACTTTGTTAAATTAAAACATAGTCTATTTACATCACTCCACTTGCCCAATCGAACAAGGTCTTGCTGCAGTAACTCGGCCTCTTCTACGTTATTTACATTACGAAAAATTTTAAGATCGTCAGCATAAAGTAAAAATTTACTGTTTTTAAACACTCCACCAATGTCATTGATAAATATATTAAATAGAAGTGGGCCAAGATGAGAGCCCTGAGGGACACCCGATGCAGGAGCAATGATTCTGGAGAAACTGTTTCCAAATTTTACAGTCTGGGATCTACCCTCAACAAAACTGGATATCCATTTCAATATCGCCCCTTCAAAACCCATAGCCTGCAACTTGCATTTTAGCAACGTGTGATCCACACTATCGAAGGCCTTCTTAAAATCTGTGTAGATCGTATCAACCTGTGCGCCCCCCTCCATCGAGGCACTCAAAAAGTCATGATATAGGAGGAGATTCGTGTTAACCGATCGGCCGTTCATAAAGCCGCTCATCTATTAAAACATTTCTACACAGAGACGATAATTTGTTTGTAACAATGTTTTCAAATATTTTTGGCATTAGGTTCTGTTTGCTTATAGGCCTATAGTTATTTACCAATGTTCTATCGCCGCTTTTAAAAACCGGTGTAACTATGGAGATTTTCCACCGCTCTGGAAAAATGCCACTGGATAATGATTTATTGAAAATAATCCATAAGATTCTTGACATAACGTAATCACAAGATCTGAGGAAAAATGATGGTATCTCATCAACACCCGAGCATGAATTTAATAAAGTGGAGTTTATGCATTCAAACACTTCGCTAATATTTATTTCAATATTGTGCAAGTTCAGATCCTGTTCACACGTTACGTCCTCGACGCTCCCCCCTCCAGATGTCGTGTAGACGGATTCGAAATAGTCCGCAAAATGATTAGCAATATCCCCGCTATTTACGATAGGCGTTTCATTACTATATAGATATAAGGGCTGTCCATTTGATTTTAGCATAGATTTTGTGAACCCCCAGAATGCATTGACATTATAATTTATCACAGACTCAACGTTTCGAACATAGTCTTTCAGGCACCCCGAGGAGAGAGATTTACATTTAGCTCTTAATTTCGCAAATAGGAAGTAGTCAGAGAGATTGTTCGTGTTTTTGTAACGGTGGTGTGCCACTTTTTTGGCTATCGTGATCGATCTCAATTCGCTAGTAAACCATATTGGATATGCCGATTTACGCTTCACATGTACCGGTACATAGGCATCGATTGCCCTCTCCAGATGCATATACATAAAGTTAACGGCCTCATCAACGTTACGATTCAGTAGCTCTTCATCCCATCTAATACCGTTTAGATAGTTGTTTATATCCGCGTAGTTAGCTTTTTTAAATTTAGTTTTGCTTCAGGAGTCGATGAGAACAACGATCCATTTGACATAGGCAAAGAGATCACAATAGGCGGGTGATATACATCACATTTACAGATCGGCTCAAGGGCCCAGTTAACGGCGACGTTATGCAACGAGGAGAATACCAAGTTCAATATGTTACTACTCTTATTATTTATACTATTGTGCTGAGAAAGATTAAATTCGTTAAAAAAATTTAAGATAATGTTAGCTTGCTCAGATTCTTTGCAAACTCTATTAAGTGTTATAAGACTCTTATTATTGTACCAGCACATGCTCGGCAGGTTATAATCACCGACAATCAAAATATCCGAGTTCAACGACCTCCCCAGCACCTGTTCAACCGATAAACAGTGTTTTTCATAAATAGCCGGAGTCGAAGCTGAGGGTAAATAGACAGTACCGACGGTTAAATGCCTGTGCCCTAATTTAATGTCAACAAATAACTCGACATTCAATTCTGTGGTTTTTACGACCTTACTAAATATGTTCCTTCGTACCGCAATCAGCACGCCTCCCCCTCGCATATGCACACTATTTTCAGAATTTCTATCCAAGCGAAATACATTATAGTCATTTAACCCCAACTCCGCGTCCGCAATGCTATTACATAGCCATGTTTCGACCAACACAATGACATCAAACTTTTGAGATACAGTAACTAGGCTACATCGCAAATCAAATAATTTAGTTCGCAGGCCTCGGACATTCTGGTAGTAAATCAGAGGCAAGCGACTCAGTTTTTTGCGAACGCACCGGGGTTAATATATACAATCTTTGGGATCCCATTTTTGTATCTGATCGTCTTATTTGTCTCCCCTGCGTCCCTCATTGACCTCAGCTGCAGCTGCAGTTCCTTAAAGTGCTTCCGCTGTTTCAATGTTTGGTCTTGAAAAATTTTCACAGGTCCATTGTAACGTGCCTTTCCCTTCAATATTTTTTGCACATCATGCACGGCAGGTAGTGAGACCCGAAGTGGTCGTGGACGCCCCTGGATTTTTTTACCCAGGCGCAAAACTTTGATCTCCGGGACATCCGTCTGGATTGATGAAATAATGTCCCTTGCAAGGTTGAGGTCATCTCTGATGCCGTCCTCAAACTCATCCAGATTCAGGAAAATGAGATTCACTGACCTCTCCTCTCTCTCTCTCTTATCTCCTCCATAATACTTTCTTCGGGGAAATTTGAGGAAGCCGTTTGTTGTGATTCAGCCAGCAAATTTTCAAGGTGATCGATGCGTCCTGATAGGTTTTGTATATCCTTTTTAATTTCCTCCATGTCAGCCCGGTACATTTCTTTAATGTCCCTCCGAAAATTATCAAACTCCAATCGCAACAAATCTTTTATGCTTTTTAGGAGAGTAGAGTCTAGAGTTGCATTTCGGGCTGTGTCCGATGAAGCATCGCAATTTAAAAATTGTCCCTTAGCATGTGGATGCCCCGTACGATTTATGCAGGCTGGATGCGTTGCCATATCGCAGGTTATACAAACAATAGGCTTGACCACAACTGTACCACATCCCTTGCAAGTCCTTTTTCCGTCCATCGCCAAACAGAAATATATAATTAGGAAGGATTTTCAAAAACACGCAAGACAAGAGAGGAAGAAAAACACGTCTGTCCTCTACGAGAGACTGTACAATAATCGACGGAGAAAGCGACTGTTACGGAGAAATCGACGAACCTACCAAAGATATCATCGACCGTAGTGTTAGTACTAGTTTCGTTAACGGTCTCCCTACTGACTTGTTAATTAGAGTTAAATTAGAAGGAGTCTTCTCACTCGACAACATCCTCGAGACCGCTATAAAGTTATCAAAAACTCTAGAAGCGGAAAATGCGCGCAAACGGGCTACTTCCATGCATAGAACTAACATTTCCCCTCGCGCTGATTTCTCGAATAGATCTGGACCATTGCAACAAACAATAACTCATGAGCCACAACAATCCTCTCCATCAAAACCATCACGAAACAATGTCCCCTTTATAAAACCTCTTATCCCAGGACAACCCGGACCCAATTACCCTAATGAGAAAATCTGTCGCTACTGTAAAAATCCCGGACATCTTATTGACAAATGCCGCAAGCTCGCGTACAGACGCTCCCTCGAAAATAATTCTTCCCCCCCACGCCCTTCTACCAGTAACAATAATCAGGGAAACGCCCAGAGCGTTCCGGTAACAATTGGCGCCCGCCGGAACGATGCTCAACCGGGACGCCCTTCTCTTCTCCAACGCGCACCAGTTACTACAGTGCGACCTCTAAGCCCGACTCGTACCTTATCACCAGTGTTGGAAGAATAGACGAAAAAGCAAAACCTCATAGCCTAACCACTGCTGTCCTTTCATCCCCAGATCTTCAGGGAGATTGCCTCTTCATGGTCGATTCAGGCTCTGGAGTAAATCTCATAAAACGACACTGTCTTGATCGAAAAATAAAACTTCGCGAAGATGTCCTAGCTCTTCAGGGACTATCTTCTGAAATGATGCCGACCTTAGGCTCCGTTGTTATAAATTTTCTTGGTCTCCCTACCTGTTTTTATATAATTCCCGATACCGTCACTTTTCCACAGGATGGAATTTTAGAAAACACTTTTTTGTAAACACGAGCCGCTATCGATTATAAAAATCGATGCCTACATTACGACGATATTAGAATTCCATTCTCAGAGGCAAGTTTTCTCCGCGTCGGACCGCGATTGGTCTCGCCCTTTTTCATTAATATCATTAACCCAGATAAATCATACGGATATATACCACGCTACGCGTATAACAAAGATGTATATCTCGGAGAAGCTATAGTCTCTAATATTAACGGTAAAGCTTACCTACCCATTATTAATACCTCTGACCGTGCTTATCACGTAGATGTCCCTTCTGCCGAATTAGAAGATTTTTTGACTTTGCGGATACGTCTGGATCCACGATCCCAGACGGTGCCGTCGAAACCCGAGGGAATGAGACGACCGACGGTCCTTTTTCTGAATGCAATGAAAAAGTTAGGTACGAAAATTTCACTGCAACCTTAGGGCATCCAGTGATTCATAATAATCAATTAGATTTTGAAGACAATTCTACTCACGTCGTTGCAATCCGAGGGCTCGTAACGACTTCTCCTTTATATATCAATAACCCTTCATATCTCGAAGAAATTCGCAATGACGAAGCTCCTTGCGACCGCACATTTGCTACCATGCAGCTTCTACGATTAGAACATTTAAACTTCGAGGAGCTCAATAATGTCAAATCATTAATTCATAATCATGCCGACAGATTTCATCTTCCCGACGATAATCTCGGAGCTACTAACGCCACTCAGCATTTCATACCCACTACTAATGAGATCCCTATCCATATGAAACAATATCGATTTCCTCCTGTCCACAAGGACGAGATCAATAAACAAGTCAATGAATTATTATCCAATAATTTAATCGAATATTCTACATCCCCTTATAATTCCCCCGTGTGGATAGTACCCAAAAAATCAGATTCACAGGGAAATAAAAGATAGTGAATGGTCATCGATTATCGCAGTCTCAATGAAAAAACCATAGGAGACGCATACCCTCTCCCAAACATAACTGATATTTTAGATCAATTAGGATCCGCTAAATATTTCTCTGTTCTCGATCTAACCTCCGGTTTCCATCAAATCCCCATGGCTCCTAAAGATGCCTCTAAAACTGCATTTTCGACTCCATACGGTCATTATCAATTTAAAAGAATGCCTTTCGGTCTAAAAAACGCACCAGCGACTTTTCAAAGATTAATGGATAACGTTCTTTCTGGATTACAGTGTAATGAATTATTCGTATATATGGACGACATAATTATTTACGCCAGATCTCTAGAAGAGCATGAAATTAAATTTAATAAATTGATGCAAAGATTAAGAAATGCGAATTTAAAATTACAACCTGATAAATGCGAATTTCTGCATCACGAAGTAGCGTATCTCGGTCATATTATCGGAGATGACGGAGTCAGGCCCGATCCAAATAAAATAGCATCTATAGTTAGATTTCCCCCTCCGAAAAATGAAAAACACATAAAACAATTTCTAGGATTAGCTGGATACTATAGACGGTTTATCCCTCAATTTTCCAAGGTCGCTAAACCATTCACCTACTAAAGAAAAATAATACGTTTAATTGGCAACAAAAGCAAATAGAGGCTTTCGACATTCTAAAACGCTCTTTATGCTCTGAACCTATACTTCAATATCCCGATTTCACTCAACCTTTCATTCTAACAACCGACGCATCCGGATATGCTGTCGGAGGAGTACTCAGTCAAGGGCAAATCGGAAAAGATTTACCTATCGCTTATACCTCCCGCGTGTTAAATAACGCCGAACAAAATTATTCTACTATCGAAAAAGAATGCTTAGCCATAGTTTATTGCGTCAATCATTTTCGACCTTATTTATACGGAAAGAAATTCACTATTATTACTGATCATAAACCCCTCGTATGGTTACATTCTATTAAGGATCCTTCCTCCAGATTATGGAAATGAAGAACAAAATTGGCTGAATACGAATACGAAATACAATATAAGAAAGGGAGTTTAAATAATAATGCAGATGCTTTATCCAGAAATCCACCTGTTAATCTCACCATTCCCCTATTCGTAAATCACGAGTATGATGGATCTCTAAACGAATCATTGGTCGAACCCGTTTCTAGTAACCCTAATATTTATTGCGAAATTATTAAGGCTCCTCCACCTAACCCACATCCTCAGGAACCTGACGTAATAGTAGAAGAATATTCCAGTGACGACGACAGCAGCGAAGACGGCGACAATAAACGAAGGACAGTTATTGACCTACGCGAAGGAGATCACATATATGAAGAAGTACTCGAACTCGCAGAACCACGGGAAACAGATTTAATTCTAGTAACCGAAAACCACGACTGTTTATTAAGACAAAAAGACGATCACGTAATTTTTATTCAAATGGACGGAACTCCTTATGATAACGACGCTAAAGAATATCAACAGGCAAATTTACTACCAGTATATGAGAACCTCACGTTTGAAAGAGTAAATGTACAAACAGTTAAATCAAAAACATTAATATCCATTCCTATAAGATTAAATAATCGTTCGCGCTTAGAACAACAAACGTTAAAAAATTGTATGCGTTTCCTTTTAGATGCCGTAACCGAATTACGTTTAGCCTCCTTTAGTATCAGTAAAACTAATCGTTTCGACGATGTACCATGGCAATAATCTAGCATAAATCTAGAGACTACCTATCGAGATTATCTGACTGATTTATTTAACAGAATACATGACACACAGGAAGACGCACGCAAAAACCTCATAAACTCTAAAGAACGAAGTAAACATTATTACGATCGAATAGTTAACGAATAAGATTTTCAAGTAGGATCACGTGGATTTTTACTAAAGGAACCTGCAAAAGGAAAATTCGCCGACCAATATACCGGACCCCATGAAATTATAGAAGTTCTACCGCAGTGCAACGTCAAATTATTAGTCAAAAATAAACCCAGAATTGTTCACGTTAACAAGTTAAAAATTGCACATGTCGGACCAGGATAAAATAACATGTATCATCTTTGCAGATGTTGGCAGCGCCAACGAAACATTATTCCAGGGCCTAAAGCAGTTATCCTCTTTAACAGCTCTCCATCGTCTGTGACTACGAACTGCCCCTAAAGCCCCGGATCAACTTCAGGTGGAAACAGTTTTCCTTTTTATCAACACTGTTTTACGGATCACCTGACATCTTTTATTAATTAACTATTTATCAAATTTTCCATTTCTAATAAACCATCTTAATTTCTGCTTAAATGCAGCAACCGTACTAAATATTTTCACTTTATACGCAAAAAAAAAAAAAACTTTAACAACAATAAATACTAACGCTATACTTACTAATTGCAAAATATGCATCGGGAAGAATTTTAAATACAACCCACATCCCTTGTTAAAGCACTTTCCAGAACTATATGAAATAAAATGCCTACGAATATCTGGCTACCAAGCTGAAGAAAGTGGCAATAGACTTTGTATTAAATGCTATAACCGCACAACCCCAAAGTGTTATAAACATATAATTGGTCACGGAGTTATAGACGGAGATATGAGCCCTGCCGACTGTCGAATCTGCAGCAGCGAAATAGCCATAGAAAAACGCTCTGTTTTACAATGTGACGATTGCTTTATCACTTATATAGAATTCATGAACGCCTTTGAAACATACTATTCTAACAAAATCGCACTTCTAGTTCTGGACATTGCTACCGTGGATGTTCTTTACCTCTCGGTGTACGATAACGACATTGGCTTTGAAATTGAATTGAGAACCCCAACCTAATAACCAAATAATCTATTTACTAAAACAAAATATATTTTCTAACATTTACATACTCCTATGTAACTTATATTATAACCTTGATGAGTTATCTAGTCACAACTAAGACAATTCTATAAACGGTCTCTATCTTAACATTTATTAACCAAATAAATCACTAATCTATAACAAGATATAGAATAAATTATATCTTTATTACAACCTTATAAATACTTAAGTCCAAGGTAAATGCAATTCCGCGTAATTAACTAAAATTAGGAGATACAGTAAACTAGTTATACTACATTTCGTTAAACGTACAGTCTAAAACGTAATAATAATGATAATATGAAAATTATACGCAGCATTTAATCATTATTAGTGTTCAAATTTATAGAGATAATATATATATATATATATGTATATATATATATATATGTAGGTTACTTAAAGTATAGTATATTTTCCCAAAATGTTTTCATTCAATGTCTTCATTAAGTATTAAAATGCTTGGAGTTAAAAGTAGTAATATAGAATGTATATTTTTATATAGTTTTAACGATATATTATCATTTAATATATATATATATATATATATATATGTATATATTAAATGATAATATATCGTTAAAACTATATAAAAATATACATTCTATATTACTACTTTTAACTCCAAGCATTTTAATACTTAATGAAGACATTGAATGAAAACATTTTGGGAAAATATACTATACTTTAAGTAACCTTAAAATGACCTATCTATTTAATCCTAATACGATAAAGTGTCCTATCTATTTAATCTTAACTATATATAAAATGATAAAATGTCTCTTTATAGCTTCCTTCGATCTTACTACTATAATTATTCTGGCGAAACAATTACACTACGACAAATAGCTAGTCTTAAGCAAATATGGTTGACAAATATCTGATTTATTTAATCTTGATCGTAGATAATAAAGTGCTCGTCCTATTTAATAAAAAAAAAAATATATATATATATATATATATACGATAATTAATACGATAATAATATAATAAAGTGCATTCTTAGCTTCTTTTAATTTTATTACGAATCTCATATATATATGAATTTAAATCATAAGAATATATATTTTAATTAATGAATCTTAATCATAAACAATAAAATGCTTCTACGGTGTTTCCTCTAATCTTACGAGTATATAAAGTACTTATGAAGGCAGTATGAAATAAAGGTAACAAATTTTTCTAGAATAAATGTATCTTTAATCTTTTAGTAACTACAGATATATACTAATTATAAATAACTTTTCGGGTCTTTCTTTTAATCCTAAGAACATCTTATATGAAATAAAATAACGCAGTTTCTCGAGCATAATTTTAATAATTACGTAAAATACGTACGATAATAATTATTATAAAGGAACGATTAAAAATATATACGTTTTGCGATCGCGCGCGCGCTCTTCGGAATAACCTGAATCGATGATGCTATCAAGGCAGTTCTGAAACAATGCACAAAAATAATATAATGTCAAGCAATGAGATAAATCCAAAGCAAAACAAAGTAAAAGAAACCTTACTTACCTAATTCTTATTCCTATAGAATCCCGCTTTGCGTAAGACTTCTTCACGGTACTCCGCGTCGTCAAAATCATCTTTAGCATCGTACCCCGCGTCCTCGCACCTCCTCACCGGCGCCGCGAAATCAATCATCCTCTGCACCCTTCCCTCAGCACGTAGTCTGCTCATCTTCATTACGTTCCCCCATAAGCATACCCTCCACGGTGGTCCACAGTCCCAGTCGTCCTCTAGCAAACAAATAAAGGTTACATACATCGAACTATCAATTATATATTAACCCACCGCGTCGTAAAATTTAAAAGAACTTACTGAGCATCTCATCAGTAATCAGAAATCTCTCTCTGAACAACCTCTCCTCCTCGCTCCATTCCTCAAATAATTTATTTAGGGAGAAAATATCATCCCCTTCCTCCTCCAGGAAAGCCTCCCAGCGCCGTCTCTCTTCGACTCTCTCTCGCCGATCTTCACGATCCTTCTTCATGTATTGATACACCATGGAAATGACGCTGGGCTGAGAAAGAAAACCCTTAATTATTATATTTTCCTATCTCGATCACCCCGTTCCAAATTACTAAGCAAATATCAAATATCATTTATATCAGAGATAATAGCATTAATAATAAATCAGATTCATACACATTCATGAATAACTACTTACGTTTTCCTTATCAAACTCCATCACCAGAATTATCGGTAATCGCCTGATCACCACCCTCGTTTTCAAACACGGGACTTCAATTTCCATTATAAATTCTTCTTTTCTCACAACACTCTTGCCACTGCAAAAACTAAAATGCGACTATGCGATTCTTTTTCGTTGATCTGCACGTGGAAAACCATTTTCTTTTTCCTCCCATTCCCCCTCTACTCACATACACTTTTACCTATGACATGTTTACGACTTGACACGCCCTTTCTAACTCTTACCCAAAGACGTTAAAACACAACCTTCCCCAGCGAAAAATTACACATATGGATGCTATATCAAACCCGCGCGGCTCGACAGCCCTAATCCCAAGAATTAGCGAACTATGAAAGCGTCCTCGAAAAAAAATAATAACAAAAAAGAGAAGAGAATTTTTATTTTTATCATTAAGCATCTATGTAAGATAAAATAGTATATATTCCTCGCTACGATAAGCTTCACCCTAAACAATTAACATCTACGCATTGGTTCTAACTGATCTAATTAAAGTAATTTTAATGAAATATATATATCTTAATTATAGAACGTACATATATACCCAAGTAAAATTCTTATATCCTACTCAGTTGCAAAATAAAGTTATAAGACATATAGCATATATAAAAAACAAGGAAAAAAAAAATTTTTTTTTACATATTCATAATTTTAGAATAAAACGTGCATATAATCTATTATAATTCCATACCTTACTCGGTGACGAAAGGATACCTCATATACTATATAAGGGTGATTCACGTAACGGTCGCCACGATTTTTGGGACATTTTCGCCAGTTTAAAAAAAAGTTTATACAGTGAAAATCAATCTGCTTTATGCAAGCTTTAACATGCAATAAAAAATTTTATAAAAAAATTTTTTTTTTATAAACAAATTAATGTCACCTTGAATTTTTTAAATGGTACCATCATATTTTTTTTATATAAATTGATTCCTCACAATATTCTGGATAAAAAATTATAAGGAATGGTCAAAAAGTGAATAGTTTACGAGATATTTTATATTTTAATCTTATAAAGGTGGTTCTCGTAACGATCGCCACGATTTTTGGGGTACTTACAATAATCTGACAAAAAATGTCATTAATCAGGAATTTACCAATTTGTAACCATCAACAAATTTAACAATAATTTAATGATTGCATACAATTTTACTTTATGTAACATTTTAATTCAAAATTAACGATTTTAAAGCTTCTACAGCGTAATTCTTTGCTATCGAGGAAGTTCATAGGATGTAACCACCACATGATTCAACCAGATGAATTCGCATATCGCCTTATGAAAGGACCCGGCTATATGGCAGTTACAACCGGAGAAACCACGCACATCGTCAAATGCATACCTGTAGATGTTGTAGTAAGGAAAACAAAGGAATGTTACACGGAATTACCTGTAACCACCCGCAACACTTCCTTGTTTCTCACCCCGAAATCCCGGATAATTTCTAAATGTGGAAATCAAAGGGAATGCAGTTTTGAATTACCAACTATGTACCGTATCGAGGATACATGGGTTCACACCTGAACCTCAAATCAGACAGTTATCTCCGCAACAATTAAAACCAATGACGACATTAACCTGGGATTATTTGATGCCAGGAGCCCTCGCTGTCAGCGGAATATACTCCGAAGAAGATATAGAAAAACTGAGGGATCACATTATGTTCCCCGCAGAGAAACCCGTTCTTCTAAATACAATTGCAAGAGGAATTACGGGATACTCCATTAACTCCGACGCTGTCTCCATGTATAATTTATTGGACGAAGCCTCTCTCAATAAAATTGCCGAGAGTGCCGCCTCACGAGTATGGACCGGATTTATTTCATTCGGATCCGCAACCGCTGGAATCCTTGGCATTCTAATAATTATTCGCATCATAAAAGTCTTCGTCGATACAGCAATTCACGGTTATGCCTTACATTCCGCCTATGAATGGAGCATGCATTTGGTTGGAGCCATTTGGAGCTCTCTCACTCATCTACTACTTCATCTCGCACGAGGACCTGTCGATAAAACCGATAACAAAAAACCAGCCAAGGGACCACCGTCACCTTCTGCTCCTGAAGACTTCTCCAGGGAACCTACCGTAATCATTAATGGGTTTTCAAGACCAAATGATAATGCCTCATCCAACATCGAATCAGCAACTACTAATAATGTTTCTGATATTAATTCATATCAGAATTTAAGAGATCGTTTAAAAGATCTCGAACAAATTCCTTCGAATACATCGCAATTTGTTCTTAAATAAGGGGGGAGGTGTAACGTCCCGTCATTTTCGCGAAACCATATTTTTGCGCGCTACTGTTTTTCCTGCGCCGATACTTAAAATTTAAGGATAATTAATGATTTTCCTCTTTACATATAATTGTTTAGACTAAAATCAAGCATTTATATTATTAATTACTAACCATACCAAATCTAGGGTCTCCAGTTATCTAGTTCTAACTAGCCGCTACCAGGAACTAGCGATCCGAACAATCAAACGTCATCCGAGACCCCTGAACGTATACTTCAACTAACCAGTTGTTATTATATGAAACTAATCCTTAGCAATAAGAATATATTTTAATCATGACTAACCCACCTATATAATGAATATTCAATATCAATTAAACAATATAATAATATTATTTATGGAATCAGAAACATAATAACATGTCTAACTTTACTTAACAAATTAAGACTTATAGTAATAAGTTTTACAAGTATTTTTAATCACTGACAGAATTATTATGAGGAAGGTTCCATAAATCCTTATCTTGCGATGCATTGTAATGACAAACCTGTGAAAAGCATTCGATGAATTACTAAACGTGTTCAAACACTTAATATTTTAAGATTCCATCCGCAATTATATTTACGAAGCCTTATTTCAGTCATTAAATGATTTCGATAACGAATCCAAGATCATTAAGATTTATTGAGTAAATTATTAAATGAAGAGACTTATAAATAAGGCCCAAGTAGATATAATTAAAGAGAATATTTTATTATAGAATTAAGTCAAAATGAGAATAAGAAATTCTCGATATTACGTTATGGAATCATAATTCTATAATTTAGAAATAACTTAATCTTACTCTATTGCATTAAACTCAAGTTTTATTATAAATTATCAATCATTAAGAATTCTAATTAATAACATAAAATAAATTATATAAGAAATGATTCCATAAACGTATAAATGAATATTTGGCGAACCACAAGAAACTTTAACATGTATCTATGCGCAGACCCCTCTAAAATCAGCTCACAAATCAGCAAGTAATTAAGTGCCGATCGTAGGTGACAAGCCGCTTCCGTCCGTTATCTCCCTCGCGTTATCGGATGTTAGCGTTCAAACCGCAAAAGAATAATAAATTAGACACTTCTTGGAATCGTAGCTCCTGATCTCAAGCTCACCGCCGAACTTCGATATCCGGTCCAGATTATCTAAAACTCGTAAATTGATAGTTGACACCTAGAGCGCTCGCTCCTGCGGGTCACCGTATCGTGACCTCTTAGTACAATTTATTGTGACATATTCCAAGAAAACGTCTCTCTTAGAAATCCCCACCAAAAGGGAACTGCACGCGACACTCAGATTTTTCTCGATTTGATGGGTATATAAACCCTTAATTCTTAACTTCATCACGGCATACCATCATTAGCATCTCACCGTAACACTACGGCATATCATCATCGACATCTTACCGTAACTCTACGGAATCTCATTATCGAGATCCCACCGTAGCTCTACAACACATCATTTCTGTAGCCTTACGATACTCTGTATAAAGTCACGCGTTTGCCATCAACTGCGTTGACATATCCGATTTGTTAGTCGCGCATAGAATTATAAAGTAAAAGTTGAATAAAGAACTCTTGTGCTTTAAACTCGAGTACGTTGATTTTGCCGAAACATCCCGCGACCGAGGTCCTAGAGAAGGGAAAAAGGCGAACAAGCGTATAACGACCCACTCCCTGAAGTTCACAGTCTATCACAAGGTAAGTACTTATAATTACCCAGACTATTAAATACGCCGCTTTACGCGAATTCCAATTCTAACCTGCGCTAGACTGACAATTCTCTTTCAATCATTATTTTCTCCTAAAACCAAATAAACGAAATCCACTGTTACGCATTGCATGTAGCTAACAGTTTCCCATTGTCAGTCAATATTTACCGAATCAAAATCCAACTACCTTTCCATAATTTGTTCAAGGTATCAATATCAGAAATTAGTAATATTAACGTGTAGAAATAGTACTCTTGATAGACTCACTCGGACGTCGTCCAATCCACACTTTACCTCTAGCCGTTGGACGTACCTTTCGTAAGTCCATACGACTCTCTACCATTTTCTCAGCATCCCGTCGTTGTCGAGCACCAAGCGATAGTACCTGGTGACAAAGCTCCCCTCAACACCCTGCCTTATTTCCATCGACGACAGGCATCCTTCGTATGCCCGAAGACAACTTCTCGTTACCTTCTCTCGCCTAATAATATCGATAACAAGAGACAAGATATCGCGTAAGAATTCTTAAATAGAATTCTAGAATTAATTTCGCTCTGGACGTGGTTCAATCCTCATTTTACCTATAGTTGCAACGCATACCGTAGGCACAAGCAACTTTCTGCCATTTCCTCAACTTCCTTTCGTTGTCGAGCACCCAGCGATAGTGTCTGGTGACAAAGCTCCCATCAACACCCTACGTTATTTCCATCGTCGACGACAGGCATCCTTCGTATGCCCGAAGACATTCTCCTTAACCATCGACCTTCCTTTTGAATTTGTATTTAAGATCAAATGAATAGACGTATCGAATATTGATATCTCACTCCCTCAAGTTCACCCTTCATGTTATCTCACGATAGTTCTTATCTAACTCATTATAAACCCTTCATTCCGACCATATAACCCCTTGTAGATGAGCAACCCGAGAAACAGAAAACCACGTCGGAAAAAGAGGAATCATCGAGCCGGCTTGAAAACTCGCGAAGCCCGCGTTATATCGACTTTACGCTGGCTTAAGCGTAAAGCACTTAAAAATAAGCCGCGTGTCAAATCGTGCGAAATAGTATCATTTTCTTCCGATACATTGCGTCGCTTAAAGACTTCATCTTCTCGACCTAATACCTCAGGAAGCTTTACTACCGAACACAAGACAACACCTGTAATAAACCTACCGTCAGGCTTAGATTCATACTCCCCTGAATTAATATTATTCTCTGAATTGTATCAGAACTTACGTTATCTAAAGGAAAATTACATTGCATATAACCATCAAGAAGAATCTCAAACTAACGATTTAATCTCTCAACTAAAAGCTCAACTCCCTGAGAATTTTTTAGAAATAGATGAGTATGACAATTATATAAATTATTGATATATGTACAGTCGGCAGCAATGAGGTTGCGACATTTTTTTTTGAATGAATTTATGAACGCGCACTCAAGTTCAGGATGCGAATGACTGTCATATGGTCATGCGCGATGAGCGATCACGACGTTGTCAATTTGCGTATACAGTGTGTATCATAAATTTAAATGCCGCGCGCGGATAATTCATATAATAAACAATAAATTCAACACAAAAGTATAATGTCAGTAGAGCACATTACAAGCAATATTAAATTAACCTGTTTTGTATCTAGTAATATGTATTATAAATAGAGATAAAGTATCGCATTTATATTTTATATCATAAATATAAATGTTGTATAAAAAGAATGAAAAAAAAAGAAAAATATTATCAAAAATTAAATTAATTCGATATATAATTTTATATTTATATATTCTTCTATTACATTACATATTACATATTATTATATATTTACATCAGTTTAAACGTATATTATACTAATAATAAATTTAACAATGAAAAGTAACGTTAACGATTAATAAATTATGAAACTAAAATAATAAAAACAAATCCGTGAACAAAACAAACTTTGGCAAATCTTAAACATTTTTAATTATTATATACATTTTTAATTATTAAAAACGGGTAACGCTTCCTTCATTCTCGATTACTGCAGTTAATCTTTGGGGCATAGACGCTATTAAATTATTAAATAAATCGGGTCTTGCGCGGAGACCATCCCATTGATCGAAAACAGAATGCGCAAGTGCCTCACGCGTTCGCTGAATTCGAGGGTTCCAATTTGAACTATTATGCCCCAAAGATTTTTAATGACATTCATGTCCGGGGACTTGGCTGGCCAGTTCAACGTCCTAAGGTTGGGTTGTGCGGCCAGCCAATTCTGGACAGCTCTCGCTCGATGGACCCCTGAATTATCCCGAATGAAATTTACGTAAGGTATGCCGGGAAATGTTTCCGCAATATATGGCAGTATCACATCGGATAATATGTGGATGTATTCCTCGCTGTTCATATGCGGTGTGGTCTGAACCAGTGGTCCAGGACCATGTAAGGACATACATCCCCAAAATCCCAATGTGATGCGTCCAGATCGTTGACGGAAACGAACATTTTCCTCGGCATACCTTGTTCCTTTCATTCTCCATAATGTTACTTTTCCGTTCTCATCCGTACTAAACACTTTTTCATCCGAAAAAATCGTTATATTCCATTCGTCATTCCAGCCTAAATGCTCTAACGCGAAACCTATCCGTTGCTCCTTATGATTCGCTTGCAATATTTCTTTTTCGGCAGGGATATGGTGGAAATATCCGTTTTCTCTGAGCCTGCGCCGTATAGTGTCCCATGAACATGCCAATCCATTATCAGCTTTTATCTGTAAGATATTAGAATATTGTTTAAATATAAAAATCTTATACAATATTACAAGTTTACATATTATAAAATAGGAACGAAGTAAAGTCGACCCAACTAGCCAAAATTATATTTATTTAAAAAACACACAATTTTTCAACGTTTCGACCATATGGATGTGGTCCTTATCAAGTGTAATACTGAAACAATACAGTTTTAATTGTGTGTTTTTTAAATAAATATAATTTTGGCTAGTTGGGTCGACTTTACTTCGTTCCTATTTTAAAATTTTACTAGCGACTTTTTAAGTATCTAATTATTATTTTTTTACATATTATATTACATATTTGTATTGCCTTAGAATGCCATGATTTTTTAAAATTAAAAAATTACTCTAAATAACAACAATTTTACAATACAAATCATTAAATAAATTTAATATTTTATTTCTAAATTGAGTTGATAAAATAATAGAAAAATTATACTTTTTTTGATGACTGAAAGCCATTCATCCTAATTGAATTTACAATGATCTCCTCTTGCTCTCTTGTTGTGCATTTTTTTTTATCCAAGATATGCCCTGGATCTACATGGCCTTCCTTTTCTTTTTTTTTCACAATTCTATATACTGTCGCTCTCTATAATAAAATACATATTATTAAAGTCAAAAAATAAATTTTATGACTAACAAAAAAGTTCAACATTTTATAAACGCTTTTTTTTAATTCAATGAATGTTTTAAAAATTTATTCATTTAAAATTAATTATAAGTTAAGTCAAAAGTGTTATTAACTTTTTAATTTTATTATTTAACTTTTTTAACTACTTAACTAATTATTATTTAACCCTATCTTGATTAATAATATAATATATAATGAATATATAATGTATATCTTACGTGGACATTGCATAATCTTGATATTTCCGTCGGACTCAATCCCACATTAGCATATGCAATTATTTCACCTCTTTTTTCTTGCGAAATTGGTCTAGGCATTTTTATAATGTCAAAAATCTAACACAATTTTATATTAAAGTCTTATTGTATTTATTTATACATCGAAGCAAGTTGAAATAAACGGACAACAGAATTTCTGTGTGCAATTTGAAATAAATGAACATTCTGTTGTTCACTTATTTCAAATTGCACACAGAAATTCTGTTGTTCATTTATTTCAACTTGCTTCGATGTATAAATAAATACAATAAGACTTTATTTCGCAGGAAAAAAGAGGCGAAATAAAATTGCATATGCTAATGTGGGATTGAGTCCGACGAAAATATCAAGATTATGCAATGTCCACGTATAAGCTATACATTATATATATTCATTATATATTATATATTATTAATCAGGATAGAGTTAGATAATAATTAGTTAAGTAGTAAAAAAGTTAAATAATAAAATTAAAAAGTTAATAACTCTTTTGACTAAACTTATAGTTAATTTTAAATGAATAAATTTTTAAAACATTTATTGAATTAAAAAAAACCATATGTAAGGTAAAGAAGGCAAATTAAAAGCCGAGCGCGGTAAGAAAGGCGCAAATATCTTAATTAATGTAGATTTATTTAGAACTTGTACGTTTCGGTCCATGGATTTGGACCATCTTCAGCATCTAGTAGCATAAAAGGTTACAGTAAACAAAAAAGAAGAATCTATCTCATGGTATTCTATCTCATGGTTGAGGGACAAACACTGACACACTATCGGATGAATTAATTTTATTATGTACGTAATCGCTTTATAGTCATCGCTTTACTTATTACTGTTACGCGTATATTTATATTCCATGTCATATATCTTTTCTTCTTTTTTGTTTACTGTAACCTTTTATGTTACTAGATGCTGAAGATGGTCCAAATCCATGGACCGAAACGTACAAGTTCTAAATAAATCTACATTAATTAAGATATTTGCGCCTTTCTTACCGCGCTCGGCTCTTAATTTGCCTTCTTTACCTTACATATAGTTTTACTATTAGAGCCTTTTTTTCTATATTAAAAAAAAAAACGTTTATAAAATGTTGAACTTTTTTTTAGTCATAAAATTTATTTTTTTGCTTTAATAATATGTATTTTATTATAGAGAGCGACAGTATATAGAATTGAGAAAAAAAGAAGAGGAAGGGCGTAGATCCAGGGCCATATCTAGGATCAAAAAAATTCACAACAAAAGAGCAAGAGGAGATCATTGTAAATTCAATTAAGATGACTGGCTTTGAGTCATCAAAAAAAATAATTTTTCTATTATTTTATCAACTCAATTTAGAAATAAAATATTAAATTTATTTAATGATTTGTATTCTAAAATTGTGTTATTTAGAGTAATTTTTAATTTTAAAAAATCAAGGCATTCTAAGGCAATACAAATATGTAATATAATATGTAATAAAACTTGTAATATATAAGATTTTTATATTTAAACAATATTTTAATCTTTTATTTTAATATTTTATCTTACAGATAAAAGCTGATGATGGATTGGCATGTTCATGGGACACTATACGGCGCAGGCTCGGGGAAAATGGATATTTTCACCATATCCTTGCCGAAAAAGAAATATTACAAGCGTATATTAATAGCGTCTATGCCCCAAAAATTAACTGCAGTAATCGAGAATAAGGGAAGCGTTACCCGTTTTTAATAATTAAAAATGTATATAATAATTAAAAATGTTTAAGATTTGCCAAAGTTTGTTGTTCACGGAATTGTTTTTATTATTTTAATTTCATAATTTATTAATCGTTAACGTTAATTTTCATTGTTAAATTTATTATTAGTATAATATACGTTTAAACTGATGTAAATATATAATAATATGTAATATGTAATGTAATAGAAGAATATATAAATATAAAATTATATATCGAATTAATTTAATTTTTGATAATATTTTTCTTTTTTTTTTCATTCTTTTTATACTACTTTTATATTTATGATATAATATAAAAACGATACTTTATCTCTATTGATAATACATATTGCTAGATACAAAACAGGTTAATTTAATATTTCTTGTAATGTGCTCTACTGACATTATATTTTTGTGTTGAATTAAATGTTTATTATATGAATTATCCGCGCGCGGCATTTAAATTTATGTTACACACTGTATACGCAATTGACAACGTCGTGATCGCTCATCGCGCATGACCATATGACAGTCATTCGCATCCTGAACTTGAGTGCGCGTTCATAAATTCATTAAAAAAAAAGTGTCGCAACCTCATTGCTGCCGACTGTACACTTAATTATACGTGCATTTAATATATTATTCTCATCATTGCCTCAACAATTAATTCAAATGCTACCTAGATCTACTGAATTAGACGTCCAAGGATTAACAAACGACGACGCAAATTCAATTATAAATATAATTATCGGGTTACTAACTGACGTTTTAGAAGGAACTATTGATATCGATCAGCTCATAGTCTGCTTAGATAATCTTCATATCCTTGGTGCTCAAATAAGCGTCGAATTCACAGACGATTAAATAAATATCAAATTCATTTTATTAATTACCCCCTGAATTATTATTATCCAAATGAATAAACAACTTCAAGGCTTAATTTGCAATACGATTTACCAATTAATAGTCAATCTGATCTATGAATATTTGAATGGTAAAATAATTTTCGATCAAGTTATAACTATTTTAAACGACATCGAGATATCGCTAAGAGATTCGATACTCCCAACTAGTAACTAATACCCCCACTCCTGTGACCTACAACATTCCCTAGATCCGTAATTTTGGCCCTAGCTCTCGGCGTCCCAGGGATATAGCCGGTACGGGGTAGGCAAACGCTTACCCCCGAATCCCGCGAGGAAAGGGACGACCCCACCTGGGTGCCCCGGCGAGGAAGGGCCGAGGGTTCGCGGGGGAGGGGTGGTGCCCGAGGTGGAGAGGGCAGCGGCGGGGGCGACCCGCCGAGGCGGGGACGCGGAGGCGAACCCCCTCGTTGCCGAACAAGCAGACGCCCCCCTGATGGGGTGAACTAAGCGGAATGGATGCTGGGCGAGGGGCGCTGTGCCCCCCTCGCCCAGCAAAGTTAGAAAGGGAGGGCCGCTAGGGCGGAGCAAGTCGGCGAGGGGCGCGATGCCCCTCTCGCCGGGTATGAAAGAGGGAAGGCCTGTAAAGGCGGAGTGATTGTACTGGGAGGAGGGCGAGGGCGGGTGTCGCCCGGCTGGTGGCTGCACGGCATGAGCCCTGCGGCCGGGAGTTGGGCGGCGCCCGTCCCCGCCCAGGCCGAGTTACTTCCCCAGGGGAGGGCCTCGGTGACGCCCCCGGGCCGATGGTCGAATTTCTTAAAGGAAGGGACCCGAGCCCTGTGGCACGGGGGGATCACAGGGGCTCAGACAACTGAGCCCCATTGCACGTGATCCCCCCGGGAAGGGACGCGGCAGGGGCGGCCCTCTCACCGGTGCCCTAGAGCGCCGGTGGGAGGGCACCACTGCCTGCGGGGGGCTCCCCCCCTTCGGGGGGGGAGAGTTCGCAGGAGTAGGGCTCCCGGAGCGTTGGCCGAATCTCCCGTCCCTTTTGGGAGGGAAAGGGGGCCTCGTTCCGGGAGCGGGGAGTGGCGGCTCGAGCGGGAACACTCGAGCCGTGATCCCGCCCCCCAAACTTTCTGGGAGGGCGCGGCGTTGGGGCGGTGCCCTCCTGCGCCGCAACCGGGATGGAACCGCACGATGCGCGGGGGAGAGTATCTTCCTTTCGGGGAAGATGCTCTCCTGGGATAGGTAGGGCCAGGGGGTGGCAAGAAGTAATGCTTCGGCAGTTCCTTGCCACCCCCATAAGCGCCAGCGAAGGCACCCGCTGTGGTTTTAGTGAGGTAGGTCTTGGGCCCCCTGGCCGATCCATTAGTGGATCGGCCAAGGGGAACAAGGAGTCCCACATAACCCTCGTCCCCTACCCGAAGGGCGAGCGGTACCATGATGGTTTCCACAGCGCAAAAAAAAAAAAAAAAAAGGGGGTATAGCCGGTGTAAACAGGCTGCATCACAAAAATAGAGAGCACCCGTTTTCTCACTAGCCTAGGCATAGAGAGAGAAGGAAGATCACTCATACGTGACAATAGAAAGGCGATTTCATTACTACAACGATCTCTATAAATATTCATGAATTGTATGTAGCCCGTAAAACATATATCGCATTGCAAAATTGAACGTGTCTCCATGGATATCGCGTTTTTACAAATGCGGCAGTTAACAGGGTTCATATCTCCGTAGATAATCCCGTGGCCAATTATGAATAACCTTCATGGTTTGTTTGGTCGTAGTAATCTATACAAATTTTATCGCTATCCCCTATGGCTTGATAACCTGCTACGCGCACACATCTTATCTGATACAAGTCTGGAAAATATCTTAGTAAGAGGGGTGGTTTGTATTTAAAATTTCTCCTTAGACACATTATATGTATATAGTAATGATTTTATAAAATCCGTGTATTTAATGTATAATTAATGTTCCTTCCCCTTTTATTGATTATATATGCGCATATGAGGCGAAAATAGTTGTTACGATTACTGTATTAAACAAGTAAGGGTCCTAAAGTTAAAATAGCGTTAAGGCAAATATGACAGAGGTCATTGGTTATGATAATTGAACGAAAAGCAAAAATTATAAAAGATATAAGGTAGTCAACAACTCTGCATGTCGATAAAAGAGAGGACTGTTGTCCACCTTTAGATTGTTCCAGGGTCTCGGAGCAGTTGGTAATCACAGGCGATGGTATGCTGTAAAAGAAGGTAACTGCATTAAATCCTGGAATAATGTTTCGTCGGCGATACCAACATCTGCAACCATAGGTAATACATATTAATTTCATCCTGGCTCAACATGGGCGATTTTTAACTTATTCACATGAACAATTCCAAGTTTATTTAACTAGAATTTTGACATTATTCTGAGGTAAAATCTTTATAACTTCATGGGGGCCTGTATATTGATCGGCAAATTTTGCTCTTGCTGGTTCTTTTAATAAAAATACTTGTGATCCTACTTAAAAATTCATTAAGTCTCCGGTCATAATAACGTTTGCTTCGCTCTTTAAAGGTTATAAGATTTTTACGAGCGTCTTCTTGTGTGTCGCGGATTTTATTAAATAAATCAGTTAAGTAATCTCGATAAGTAATTTCTAAATTACCTTCTGCAGGTGGATGGGTGGAAGGTAATCGGGCTATTCGACCGAAAACTAACTCAATGGGAGAATATTGTGTATCTTCGTGAACACCAGTATTATATGAGAACATTGCCATATTAATATAATTATCCCAGTCTCTTTCCCTTTGGATTCGAGTTTTAAGATATTCAATTAACACGTGGTGTGATCTTTCGATAGGACCGTTAGACTGTGGGCGATAGGCAGTAGTTTTAAAATGTTCTATATTAAACATTTTTGCTAAATTTCGTATTAGACCGAATAGAAAATTAATTTCTTGATCTGTGAGAATGGCTTTAGAAACGCCATATATGGAAATAAAATTTTTAGTGAGTGCGTCTGCAATAGATAAAGAATTTGCTTCTCTTAAGGGAACTGCTACAGAATATTTAGTTAATAAATCTTGCATAATTAATATATATTGATTTTCGGAATTTGTTATTGGAAGGGGACCTACTATATCGAGGGAAACCTTATCGAATGCGGCTTTAGGCGTATCTTTTTAATTATCATGGGTTGCTTCGTTTTTATTTGTGTTAATTTCTTCAGTTGACATTGACGGCATTTCTGGATGAATTGCTGGATATCCTTTTTCATGGTATTCCAATGATAAGAAGGTCTTATTCGATAGTAGGTTTAAGTGATTCCTTTAACCGCCGTGAGCGGAAGAGTGATTTTCGATTATGAGAGCTTCGCGTTCCTCGACAGGAGGAGTTTGAACTAAGTTTCCGCAGACAGTGGTATGGTAATTCTCGTAAAAATTCTTGAATCTGACTAATTACGTAACGCCATGGTATGTCGTCGAAACGATCGGTTTTACTGATGCTAAAAGAAGCTAATCGTAATTCTGTTACAGCATCCAAGAGGGAACGTATGCAATTTTTTAAAGCGGTTCTAAACGCGAACGATTATTTAATCTTATAGGGATTAATATCAAGGTTCTAGATTTAACTGTTTATACGTTTACTCTTTCGAACATGAGGTGTTCGTATGCGGGTAGTAAATTAGCTTTTTGATATTCCTTAGCACCATTGTCGTAAGGAGTACAGTCGAATTGAATGAAAATTAAATGAATGAAAATATCATTTTGTCTCAATAAACTGTCGCGAGTTTCGGTAACTAACATTAAATCAGGGGTTCTATAAGCTCGAGCACTTCTTCGTATATATGATGACCTTCGTGTAGATCCATAATTGTTCTCTGATTATCATTGGCTTCATCGTCGTCATCGCTAGAAGATTCTTCTATAGATACATCGGTTTCTTCAGAGTGTTGATTAGGAGAGGGGGTTTCAACGGGTTCATGATATTTTTTAGAATTACTTGATACACGTGCGGGAGGGGTTCGTTCGATGGTTCGTCATAATCGTGATTAGTGAATATAGGAACGGTATGGTTGATAGATGGATTTCTGGATAAAGCGTCTGCGTTATTATTCAAGCTTCCCTTTTTATATTGTATCTTGTATTCATAATCTGCTAATTTCGTTCTCCACTTCCATAATCTAGAGGAGGGATCTTTAATTGAATATAGCCAGATTAAGGGCTTGTGATCTGTGATAATAGTAAATTTCCTTCCGTATAAGTAAAGTCGGAAATGATTAACACAATAAACTATAGCTTGGTATTCTTTCTCAATAGTAGAATAATTCTGTTTGGCGCTATTTAGCACGCGAGATGTATAGGCGATCGGCAAATCTTTTCCGATTTGTCCTTGGCTAAGTACTCCTCCGATAGCATATCCGGATGCATCGGTTGTTAAGATAAATAGTTTGGTAAAATCAGGATATTGAAGTATAGGTGCGGAACATAAAGAGTGTTAAAAGGTTCAGTTTGATTTTGTTGCCAATTAAACGTGCTGGTTTTCTTTAACAAATCTGTTAATGGTTTAGCGACTTTAGAAAACTGCGAAATAAATCGTCTATAATATCCGGTTAATCCTAAAAATTGTTTTATTTTTTTCGTTTATCAGTACAGAAATGTTAACTATGGATTCTATTTTCTTTGAATCAGGTTTGACCCCAGTATTCCCGATAATGTGTCCGAGATAAGCTATTTCGTGACGCAAAAAGTACTTGTTTATTTATTAGGAGAATGAATGATAAGGTAAAAATTTAAAGAAGGATCACCAGTCTAGCGCAATCTATCCATCTCAGTCACGTGATGCGAAATCAAGAGTACTCGGATACGTTGATCAAGAGTTCTTTATTCTATCTTCACTTCACTTTACAATTCTATGCGCGACTGACAAAGTTTAAAAGTCAACGTGGTTGACGGCTAACGCGTGACTTTATACAAAACGCAATAACGTCGTGATACGCTATGCCGTTTAATATTATAATGCCGAAGTCCCGTAGTGCTGTTATGCCGTACAGCGATGTAATTTCGAAATGCTGCGATGCCGTACGGCGATTATAATGCCTTGATGCCGTACAGAAGCTCAAATTTTAGGGGTTTAAATACGCCGAAATGCGGAAAATCCTCGTCTCGTGTGCAACTTCTTTCTGGTGGGGGTTTCTCAAGAAATTCTTTCTTAGAACCTTTTATAATAAATTATTCAATATAAGGGGGTTACAGCTAGAAGACCAATAAGATCGGATGTACTAGATATCTGAGTAAATATGGTCATTCAGTTGTGCGGAGGTGGGAAAAATGTGTCTCTTCTATGCGAGGTCATAAAATCCGGGAGTGTTTGCGGTTTTACGATTGTTAGATTGTCTGTGATTCAGGTACCAGCACCCCATGACACGTGAGAGATGCGAGCGAGCATGGACCCTTGCTCGTGATCAGAGGGGGGTCGCGATTTCGGCGTTTTATAGCTATTGCCTCGTGACACAATTTTAGGAGGGTTCGCGCATGACGAGGAGGAACACCATGTGTCCAGGAAGGAATTACGGGGTGTCATCAGGAGAATAAAGAACGGCAAGGCGCCGGGACCTGATGGCATCCCAGGGAAGACCTGGGGCCTCGCCTCAAAGGAGATGATGGATCCCCTGAGGGACCTGTACACTACATGTCTCAGGAAGGGTAAGTTTCCCTCCTTATGGAAGGAGGCCAATCTAGTCCACCTTCCTAAGGCAGGCAAGCCGCAGGACCAGCCGTCCGCATACCGGCCGATTTGCTTGCTGGACGAGGCGGGCAAAATCTTCGAAAGAATTATTGCCAACCGCCTCGTCCGGCACCTGTCCCGGGTAGGACCGGATCTTAATAAAGATCAATACAGGTTCCGGGTCGGGCGCTTTACGATAGACGCTATCCAGAGAGTGCGCTCGACCGCGGAATCCGTGATGGAGGAGGGCGGGGTGGCGTTGGCGGTGTCGCTAGACATCTCCAACGCATTTAACACCCTGCCCTGACGGCGAGTGGGGGAGGCTCTGGAGCACCATCAGGTGCCCCCCTATCTCGTCGCCACGATCCGGGACTATTTCCGGGATAGGAAAATATCGTATTACGACCGGGATGCGGAACGGCGAGAAAGGCAAATGTCGTGTGGCGTTCCACAGGTCAGTGTTGGGTCCCCTACTGTGGAACGTCACATACGATGTGGTCCTGCGGACTGCCATTCCCGCCGGCTGCAGCGTCATCTGTTACGCCGATGACACTCTCATCATAGCCGGCGGGGAGAACTGGAGGGACGCCATGACGAAAGCAAATATTGCCACGGCAAAGGTGATCCACATCATAAAGGTGATAGGACTAAAGGTGGCGCCCCACAAAACCGAGGCTACCTTCTTCCACAAAGGAAGACGTGGGGCGCCACCTAAAGTCAAGATCAGGGTGGAAGGCACCCCGGTCGAGGTGGGGACCCGGATCAAATACCTGGGTCTCCACCTCGATAGCCGTTGGGCCTTTGGCGAACACTTTCGCCAAATATCCCCCAGGGTGGAGAGGGCGGCTATGGCCTTAAGCCGTCTTCTCCCAAACCTGGGTGAGCCGGGCGAAAGTGTTCGCTTGTACGCTGGCACCGTCCACGCAATGATGTTGTACGGTGCTCCCATATGGGCGGAGAAGGTGGTCGCCACCTGCAAGCTGCGAGACAGCTTACGTCAATTGCAGCGGCGAGTGGCGAACAGAATCTGCCGGGGGTACCGGACAGTCAGTTGAGTGGCAGTGGGGGTACTCGCTGGAGTACCCCCAGCTGAGATCCTCGCCCACATGCACGCAGAAGTGTACGGCAGAGTACGCGAACTGCAGCGGGCGGGGATCGTGGTGACGGACGGTGCCAGACGTACCATTAGAGGGCAGTCTCGGCGGGTCTCCATAGATCGTTGGTCGAGCATGCTGGAAGATCCAGCACTGCCCGGCCGGAGAACCGTTGAGGCAATTCAGCCTATCCTGACCCAATGGCTTAATAGGTCGAAAGGCGGGATGACCTTCAGAATGACCCAGATATTCACCGGGCATGGATGCTTCGGTGAGTATCTGGGTCGAATTGGAAAGGAACAATCCAGGGTGTGCTGGCACTGTGACTGCCAGTGCGACACAGCCCAGCACATGCACCCTGGCGGAATGTCCGGCATGGGCCAGCGAAAGGGAGGAGCTGGTGTCGGTTATCGGCAGGGACCTGTCCCTGCCAAGAGTGGCAATAAAAATGGTAGAAGAGGAGGAGGGATGGAGGGCGGTCTCCTCCTTCTGTGAGAAAGTGATGCTCCAGAAGGAGGAGGCTGAAAGGGAGAGGGAGAGACGGGGGAGTAGGAAGAGACTCGCCCGCTCCCCTGAGTCCCGGGAGGAGAGGGACGACTTCTCCTGGCTGCCCGGGCGAGGAAATCGCCGTGGTGGGGGCCGGGGGAGGTTTGGGCCCCGTCCCGTCCCAGGCAAAACTGGGGTGGGATGAGGTTTTCGGGGGGAACACCGGACGCTTAAGTCCGGAGTCCCACCCCCGAAGACCTCGCGGGAGGAATAAGGACGGTTCCCCTTGACTCGTCAAGGGAAGCCATCCGAACCTCGAGAAGAGCCCTCGGCTGACGACCGAATCCGCTAACCCTTTGGGGGCGGAGGGAGTCCCAGCCGGGGGCCGGGGGGCCGGGGCTCGAGCGGGAAAACTTGAGCCCCGATCCCGCCCCCCACTAACACGGGAGGGCGTGACGTGTGGGTGGTATCCCCCTTGCGTCACAACCGGGACGGATCCGCACGATGGCGGACGGGGACTCGCATTTGATCCTTGGATTAGGCGATTCCCCGGGGAAGAATAGGCGAGGGGGTGCGAGGACGGCATGGGATACCAGCATCTCTCGCACCCCCGAGCATCGCCCGAGATAGGACACCCGCTGGGGTTTTAGTGAGGTACACTTGGGCCCCCTGGCCGAACCTTTCGAGGCTCGGTCAAGGGGAACAAGGATTCCCACATAACCCACGGCCTCATCCCGGAGACGTGGGTATCCATAAAGAATTTCCCCAGCGCATCAAAAAAAAAAAAAAAAAAAAAAGGTTTCGCGCATAGATATGTATACTATATAACTATGTATAGTTCTAATAATTTGCTTATTATTTGCCTTCTATGAAATTACTTTCTATATAGCTTATTCGAGGTCGTTCAATTTAAATTGTCTTCAAACAAAATATTTAATTTAATAGTATTAAAAAAATTGTTTCAACTGCGGTCTACCCGATCATCATAGCAAGGAGTGTCCGACTAAAAATAATGGACTTAAGTGTTTCCAGTGCGGCGAGCGTGGTGTCACGTCTGGGTGACCTTCCTTCTCTCTTTATGCCTAGGCTAGTGAGAAAAAGGGCGCTCTCTATTTTTGTGAGGCAACCTGCTTACACCGGCTATACCTCAGGGATGCCGAGAGCTAGGACCGAAGTAACGGATCTAGGGAATGTTGTAGGTCACAGGAGTGAGGGTATTAGTTACTAGTTGGGAGTGTCGAATCTTCCAGCGATCTCTTCGATGTCGTTTAAAATAGTGATAATTTGATCAAAAGTTAGCTTACCACTTAAATATACATAGATCAAATTGACTATTAATTGCAAAATCGTATTGTAAATTAAGCCTTGAAGTTGTTTATTCATCTGAATAATAGTGATTCAGAGATTAATTAATAGAATGAATTTGCAGTTTATTTAATCGTCTGCGAATTCGATGCTTATTTGAGCACCAGGGATATGAAGATTATTTAAACAGACAATGGGTTGATCGATATCAATAGTTCCTTCTAAAACGTCAGTTAGTAACCCGATAATTATGTTTATAATTGAATTTGCATCGTCGTTTGTTAATCCTTGGACGTCTAAATCAGTACATCTGGGTAGCATTTGGATTAATTTGTTGAGGCAATGATGAGAATAATATATTTAATGCACATATAATTAAGTATACATATATCAATAATTTAGATAACTATCGTACTCATCTATCTCTAAAGAATTCTCAGGGAGTTGAGCTTTTAGTTGAGAGGTTAAATCGTTAAGTTGAGATTCTTCTTGATGGTTATCTGTTATGAAATCTTCCTTTAAATAACGTATGTTCTGACACCATTCAGAGAATATTAATTCTGGAGAGTATGAATCTAAGCCTGAAGGTAAGTTTATTACAGGGGTTATTTCGTGCTCATTAGTTAAGTTCTTGGGGTATTAGTTTGAGAAGAAGAGGTCTTTAAGCGACGCAATGTATCGGGAGAAAATGATACTATTTCGCATGATTTGACATGCGGATTATTTTTAAGTGCTTTACGCTTAAGCCAGCGTAAGGTCGATATAACGCGAGCTTCGCGAGTTTTCAAGCCGGCTAGATGATTCCTCTTTTTCCGGCGTGCTTTTCTGTTTCTCGGGTTGCTCATTTACAAGGGGTTATATATGGTCAGAATGAAGAGCTTTAATAAGTTAGATAAAAACTATTGTGAGATAACATGAAGGGGAATTTGAGAGAGTGGGGTATCAATATCAGATACGTCTTTTCATGCAATCTTAAATACGAATTCAAAAGGAGGGTCAAGGCGTAAGGAGAATGTCTTCGGGCATTCAAAGGATGCCTCGTCGACGATGGAAATAACGCAAGGTGTTGATGGGAGCTTTGTCACCAGACACTATCGCTGGATGCTCGACAACGAAGTTGAGGAAATAGCAGAGAGTTGCTTGTGCCTATGGTAAAAGTATGCGTTGCAACTATAGGTAAAATGAGGATTGGACCACGTCCAGAGCGAAATTAATTCTAGAATTCTATTTAAGAATTCTTATGCGATATCTTGCCTCTTGTTATCGATTTTATTAGACGAGAGAAAGTAATGAGATGTTGTCTTCGGGCATACGAAGAATGCCTCGTCGACGATGGAAATAACGCAGGGTGTTAATGGAAGCTTTGTCACCAGGCACTATCGCAGGATGCTCGACAACAACGGGATGCTGAGGAAATGGTAGAGAGTCGTATGGACCTACGAAAGGTATGTCCAACGGCTAGAGGTAAAGTGTGGATTGGACGACGTCCGAGTGATATCAAGAGTACTGTTTCTACGTTAATATTGCTAAATTCTGATATTGATACCTTAAATATAATATGGGAAGGTAATTGTACTCTGATTTAATAAATCTTGACTGACAACGGGAAACTGTTAGCTGCATGCGGTGCTTAACAGTAGATTTCGTTTATTTGTTTTAGGAAGAAATAATGATTGAAAGAAAATTGTCAGTCTTGCGCATCTTAGAATTAGAATTTGTGTGAAGCGGTGTGTTAAATAGTCTGGATAATTATAAGTACTTATCTTGTGATAGACTGTGAACTTCAGGCAGTGGATCGTTATACGCTCGTTCGCGCCTTTCTTCCTTCTCTAGGACCTCGGTCGCGAGATGTTTGATAAAATCAACATGCTCGAGTTTTGATCCACAAGAGTTCTTTATTTAACTTTTACTTTATAATTCTATGCGCGACTAACAAATCGGGTATGTCAACGCTGTTGAAGGCAAACGTGTGACTTTACACAGAATGTCGTAGGGCTGCAGAGATGATGTGCCGAAATGTTGCGGTAGAATGCCGTTAATGATATGCCGTAATAAAGCTAAGAATTAAGGATTTATTTACCCATCAAAATCTAGAAAAATATTAGTGTCGTGTGCAGTTCTCTTTTGGTGGGGATTTCTAAGAAAAACGCTTTCTTGGAAAATGTCGCAATAAATTGTACTAAGAGGTCACGATGCGATGACCCGCAAGAGCGAGCGCTCTAGGTGTCAGCTATCAATTTACGAGCGTTAGATAATCTGGACCGGATATCGAAGTTCGGCGGTGCGCTTGAGATGAGAAGCGACGATTCCAAGAAGCGTCTGATTTTATATAATTCTTTTGCGGTTTAAACGCTAGCATCCGATAACGCGAGGGAGATGACGAACGGAAGCAGATTATATTGCCTATGATCAAAGAGTGTTTTTTGGCTTTTAATTACTTGGTGATTTGTGAGCTGTTTTTAGAGGGATCCGCGCATAGATATATGTTAAAGTTTCTTACAGTTCGCTAAATATTCATTTATACGTTTATGGAATCATTTCTTATATAATTTATTTTATGTTATTTAATTAGAATTCTTAAGGTTTGATAATTTATAGTAAACTTGAGTTTTAATGCAATAGGGTAAGATTAAATTATAGAATTATGATTTCATAACGTGATATCGAGAATTTCTTGTTCTCGTTTGACTTAATTCTATTTTAATCCTTATAATAAAATATTCTCCTTAATCATATCTACGTGGGCCTCATTTATAAGTCTCTTCATTTAATAATCTACACAATAAATCTTAATGATTTTGGGTTCATTATTGAAATCATTTAATGACTGAAATAAGGCTTCGTAAATATAATTGCGGACTGAATCTTAAAATATTAAGTGTTTGAACACTTTTAGTAATTCATCAAATGCTTGTCGCAAGTTTGTCATTACAATGCATCGCAAGATAAAGATTTATGGAACATTCCTCATAATAATTCTGTCAGTGAATAAAAATACTTCTAAAACTTATTACTGTAAGTATGCAATGGTTAAGTAAAGTTCGACAAGTTATCATGTTTCTGATTCCATAAATAGTATTATTATATTGCTTAATTAATATTGAATATTCATATATAAGTGGGTTAGTCATGATTAAATATTTATTCTTATTGCTAAGGGTTAGTTCCATATAATAGCGGCTGGTTAGTTTTAAGTATACTCTCAGCGGTCTCGGGCAATGTTTGATTGGTCGGATCGCTAGTTCCTGGTAGTTACTAGTTAGAACTAGATAATGGGAGACTCTTGATTTAGTGTATGGTTAGTAATTAATAATATAAGTAATTAATAATATAAGCTTGATTCTAGTCTAAACAATCATATGCAAAGAGAAAAATTATTAACTATCCTTAAATTTTAAGTATCGGCGCAGGAAAAACAGTAGCGCGCAAAAAATATGGTTTCGTGAAAATGGCGGGACGTCACACCTTCCCCCTTATTTAAGAACAAATTGTGATGTATTCGAAGGAATTTGTTCGAGGTCTTTTTTAAACGATCTCTTAAATTCTGATATGAATTAAGATCGGAAACATTATTAGTAGTTGCTGATTCGATGTTGGATGAGGCATTATCATTTGTTTTTGAAAACCCATAAACGATTACGGTAGGTTCCTTGGAGAGGTCTTCAGGGGAAGAAGGTGGCGGTAGTCCCTTGGTTTGTTTTTTCTTATCGGTCTTATCGACAGGTCCTCGTGCGAGATGAAGTAGCAGATGAGTGAGAGAGCTCCAAATGGCTCCAAGCAATTGCATGCTCCATCCGTAAGCAGAATGTAAGGCGTAACCGTGAATAGCTCTATCGACGAAGACTTTTATGTTGTGAATAATTATCAGATTGCCAAGGATTCCAGCGGTTGCGGATCCGAATGAAATAAATCCGCTCCATACTCGTGAGGCGGCATTCTCGGCAATTTTATTGAGAGAGGCTTCGTCCAATAAATTATACATGGAGACAGCATCGGAGTTAATGGAGTATCCCGTAATTCCTCTTGCAAATGTATTTAGAAGAGCGGGTTTCTCCGTGGGGAACATAATGTGATCCCTCAGTTATTCTATGTCTTCTTCAAAATATATTCCGCTGATAGCGAGGGATCCTGGCGTCAAATAATCCTAGGTTAATGTTGTCATTGGTTTTAATTGTTGCGGAGGTAACTGTCTGATTTGAGGTGTAAATTGAATCCAGGTATCCTCGATACGATACATAGTTGGTAATTCAAAACTGCATTCCCTTTGATTTCCGTATTTAGAAATTATTCGGGAATTATGGGTGAGAAACAAGGAAGTGTTGCGGGTGATTACAGGTAATTCCGTATAACATTCCTTTGTTTTCCTTACTACAACATCTACAAGTAAGCATTTGACGATGTATGTGGTTTCTCCGGTTGTAACTGCCATACAGCCGGGTTCTTTCATAAGGCGATATGAGAATTCATCTGGTTGAAGAGTAGCGAAAGAGAGGGCGTTGGTGATTACCTGTCTTTCTAATTCGCATTTTTGTTGCATAACATTATAATATAATAAAGTCATTTGTTGTCGGATGTGTTTTTCCACGTATACGAATTTAGAATTCATATACGTGAATATATCCAGGTTGTCCACGGGGATGATACCTCGGCTGGCGAAGGTATCTCCCTGCTTTGTTTCTAGAATAATGAGTTTAGGGTGCTCTGCGCAAAATAAGGTATATCCGCACAAGGATTGTTCTTTTGTCTTCGTGAGTGCGAACGTGACGTCCGTCACATCATAGTCAGGCTATAAATAATCGGAGAAGGTGGGTTAGTTGTATTATCTGTAATTTTAGTTGCTAAACCCTCATTAAGGACGTCATATTGATGGAAATTGCAAGCAGATGTTGGCACGGGTTTCCAATACGAGTATCCGTTTTCTGAATCAATGCAAAATCCTTCACTCAAGGGACAAATGGTTCCGGATTTTAATATTATTTTTCCGGAGTTTAATTGTACGGGAACGTGCGATGTCCTCAAGGAGATCTTGACAACTGCTTGAACGATGACTGTTCGGTCGTCGCAAATTGAAGCCGAAGAGCGTAGGGGAAGCGCGCAATGGAAGTGCGAGAGGACAGAGAACGAGAGTTTCGAAGGCACAAGATGGAAAACGTTTATTGGCGCTCTGAAGAATACAATGTATCGCGGCGAGAGGGTAGAGCCAGACGATGCGGCGGCGCCTGCAGAGATTCGTTATCTCGTGCTCGATTCAGCGAATCGCACACCTGAATCTCCGTGTCGTGATCGAAAGAAAGACTTTCTATTCGCAGAGTGATACAGATTAGGCCGCGAGAATCGACTACTAAGTGAAGCCGGACCGCCGTAACGTGGGCCTTTTATTGCATCCGACCTTCTGGAAGGTTCTAGGATACAGATACGGTCGCCAAACGGCGTGATGTTGCTGTAATTGGTCGTCAGGAAAGTCGGAGGGCATATCTGTTTTTATTTTTGTGGAGCGACGGTTGATTGCTCGAATCTCGAGCGATCGCGCTCTGTAAACGCGTGCGCGGTGCGCGTCCGGCGCGGGAGCGGGCAATCGCGGATCGGGAGCGCGCAAGTCGGCTGTCTGACGCGCCGGCTCCGAATTCGCGAACGCATCCGCGATTCCGAACAATGACGTTGTCCCAGGTTTCGTAAGGGTCGGAGTACTGAGTGTCTTTGCAGGTTCCGTCGTTATTAGTGCGTTCGGCTAAGGTGAGACTATGATAAGTGGTCTGATTAGTCCTTAGTCCATGAATGATGTTGCCATCCCCGAGGGAGAATGTTTCATTGTGAAATGCCCTTCGGCACACTGTATATCCGGTTTCGTGGATATAATCTGCCTTTCTGTTATGGACTACGGAGACATGCGAATGGATTCCGCAGTGATAAATTGTCCGTGATATTTCCACCTTGCACTGGATAACTTCTGCATGATCGTAGTTCGAGAGTTGTAGGAGTTGCACGTAGACGTCGGTTGAATTGGGTTTCCGTATATCAAGCATTGCATTTACCAACATCGAGCAACGATACCGAAGTAATATTCAGGTGTTGTCCGCCACAATCGAATTCAATAAGAGCGTGAATCGGATTAACGAAGACGAGAATCGCGAAGTACGACACATGTCTGTAATAATGCATAGTGAAGTATATATATATATATATATATATATTCTTAATCTAATTATTTGTGTATATAATATTGCCTTAAGGTTACGATTGTATGTGTATACTTTGTATTATATAGCTTTGTAATCAAGAAGGATATATATATATATATATATATATATATATATGATTATAGTTGAATATGTATTCTTATTCTACTTATACATATTATATATATATATTTTTTTGTTTTTTTTTCTTTTGTGTATAGTATAAGAGGTATCCTTTTGCCACACCGAGTAAGATATGGGATTATAATTGAATATATGCACATTTTATTCTAATTAAAATTATGAATATGCAAATGAAAAATTTTCTTTTTATATTGTTACGTCCAGACTCAAGGAAGGAAGAGTCGAAAGGAAGGACATAACTAAATTTATATTCGAACGACGGCAGACTATCCGTCTGTTCGACCCGAACGAACGTCTGGGCCCAAATAGGTCAACGACCGCAAGGATCGCTCTTACTCTATTTAAAGGGCCGTTCGCTCGGTGGTCCCTTTTCGGCAAGAGAATTTAATCTCTTTTGCGCAGGATGGGATCTTGTGCGATGTCGGTTTACGGGAATGAGTGGGAACGGGTTATAAATTAGCAGAAAAACCATTTACGTTACAATTATAAATTTATTTCTAATAATGCAGCAAACGAAATTCTATAGATAATGATAATATAAATAATAATCAGAGATGTTCGCTAAAGAAAGTGTGAGTGTATGTGTGTGGTTCGCGGGTGTCACATAAGTACGGAGGTCATCAATCGGGACATGAAGGGGGGAGAGTTTATTGTCTAAATATATTATGATCCCGATTGGTTATTACAATACTAACATCACCTTAATAATTAAATAATCAATAATAATAATGTATACATGTGTGCGCGTGTGTTCGTGTGTGTCATGGGAGTTTCCGAATCTGGATGGTGGAGGGAGGATGGGATCTTAATAAGATTTGCGCTGGGACGGCCAAGGGATATCTACGCTCAGGAACATACCAGGGGATAATCTCTTCAGGATTTGCGTCGATTAGATGTTGACGCAGGGTCTCATGATCTACTGGGCCCGGACCGATTGTAAAGGTTCCTTCCGGGACTTCCCTTATTCCCGGGAATTGATTAATTAACCGAGCTCTGTATTGGTCGTAGGTGAGCTCGGCGTGCGATTCTAGTTCTTCAGAACCGTCGTCGCTGAGATCAATCGTCTCAAAATCTTCCGGTAGTTCCCGGTTTTCGGAGGACGTTGGTGAAGAGGGAGGTGAGTCCCCAAGGGTAATAATGGAGGGAGCCGGGAACGGAGATCGAGGTAGATCGGGGCAAGCGGGAGAGAGGGGAGGTGGAGGAGAAAGGTTCCGCTGAGATTCGGCAGGTGATTCAGGTGAATCAGGGAGAGGGAAGGGAGGAGTTCGCTCCTGTTCGGTGGGTTCGAAGGGAGAGGGAATTCGCGGGGTTCCTGTGTATTCGGGGGATGAAATCGGAGAATAATGAGGTGGGTCGCGGTTAGGTGTATTACAAATTTTTTCTTTGGTGTAACTATTAATAGTGTTAATGTGTTCTCTAGCTAATATTTCGAGTTTTTCGCGGAGTAGTTTATGGTCATCGGTTGTAGAAAATAAGTCCGCCGTAGCCTGAGCCAACTCTCGCCTTAGATGACGATTGCGACAATTTCGGGACCGTTTTATGACCCGTTGGGAATGGCGCGTAGTCTCCACTAACAACAGCGATATATGAAAGCTGTTCTTCGAGAGAGTCCTTGAATTCAATATTTATTTAAGAAGTAAAATTTTAATATTTATTCCGAAGAAATTTGCACCTTTGCAATTTTGTTTAGGGTGAGGGAACTTTGCGAGGGCTCTCACTGCAGTTATGCAGGAAATCCGACGAATACAAGGGAAGGTCGCGGCTTGCGCTGCAGTTATACAGGAAACCGTGGAACCAGGGCTCGCACTGCAATTATGCAGGAAACCGTGAAACCAGGGCTCGCACTGCAATTATGCAGGAAACCGTGAAACCAGGGCTCGCACTGCAATTGTGCAGGAAACCAGGGTTCGCGCTACAATTATGCAGGGAACCGTGAAACCAGCGCTCGCGCTGCAATTATGCAGGAAGCCCTTCAGCGGGGGAAGGAAGGGTTCAGGAATAATTAATACGAACTTCTTCGAATATTAGGTAACAGCTTTGAATAAAAGAAATTAATTTATTCAAGAACTCTTTTTAGTAGAGTGAGATTGTATATGCATATAAGGGGACTTACTACTTACGGCGTGCGTCGATAAAAATATCCAGAACAGAGTTGCGTCGAGTCAAGCGCTTCAAGGTGGAGGTCTCACTTGCAGTGTATCCGGTAGTTGTATTTCCGGTTTTGTGAACTCGCTATTGTTCACTGCCTCTCGCTGTCGCACTTAACTCTGTTCTCATTCACACACAAAACGAACGTCGAAACTTGAGTTCGAGTGAGGCCGAATTTGAAATGATAGTGTTCGAAAAGGCCGAAAAGGTCTAAGTATGAGGCCGGATAAGTCGTGTGCAGAAATTTATGTTCAAGAGTCCGGAATAAAAATCTGCTCTCCCGAGGGATGTCGCGGGTATATAAACCTTCTTGCTCCTCCTCTCCATTGGTTTATTAACATTTCCTGACGAATAGGAAATTTTTCAATGACGCCCTTTAGGTCCCGAAGGCGTCTCTTTTAATTTTACAATTGTCGTGACTGGTCAGGGGTTTGTTTAGGCCCTTATGTTTCGACCAATGGAGAATTTGTTGCTATCAAGTGTAGTTGATATGTTTATTACCCTCTCGATCTTATCTTATGCAGATATCGCGTAACGACGATTTGTCAGCCGAGAATTGTTTAGAATCGCTTATCGTTGTTAGTCTTTCTTCTAAAATTTTATTAGTCTTCCCAACTGTTGGTTTTGTTTAGAGAACTGTCGACTAGTTTAACTTCTTAGAATATGATAAGTTACAGCTTGAATTTTATGAGTTGATCTGTATGTATTATTTTATTTTTACGATGAAGCTGTCTCGAAATATGTTTGCATCGCCTGTCAGATCGTCGGTTTATCTGCGCGACTGTGGTATTTAAAATATCGCCTTGCGTTCTCCGAAAGAGAAGAATCGTGGAGTCCACAGGACGTAACGATTTTCTACTATTATTATTCAACTATCTCAGCATATGTTTTCCTCGCTTATCAGATCGCAGTTTATTAGTGCAGCTGCAATATTTCGAATATCGCCTTGCATTCTCTGAAAGAAAAGAATCGTGGAGTCCACAGGACGTAACAATATAACATATATGCTATATATCTTATAACCTTATTTTGCAACTGAGTAGGGTATAAGAATTGGACTTGGATATATGTGTACGTTCTATAATTAAGATTTCATCAAATTTAAAATTATTTTAATGTCAGTTAGAACCAATGCGTAGATGTTAATTGTTTAGGGTGAAGCTTATCGTAGCGAGGAATATATATTATACTAGCTCACATAGATGCTTAATGATAAAACAAATTATCTTCCCTTATTTGGGGGGGGGGGGGTCGCGAGGACGCTTTCGTAGTTTGTTAATTCTTGGGGTCAGGGCCGTCAAGCCGCGCAGGTCTGATATTGCATCCATATGTGTAACTTTCGCTGGGAAAGGTTGTGTTTTAATGTTTCTGGGTAAGAGTTAGAAAGGGCGTGAAAAGTCGTGAACATGTCATAGGTGAAAGTGTATGTGGGTAGAAGGGGAATGGGAGGAAAAAAGAAATGGTTTTCCACATGCGGATCAACGAAAAAGAATTGTACAGTCGCGTTTTAGTTTTTGCAGTGGTAAGAGTGTTGTGATAAAAGTTTGCAATGGAAGTTGAAGTCTCGTGCTCAAAGACAAGGTTGGTCATCAAGCGGCTACCGATGATTCTGGTGATTGATTTTGATAAAGAGGACGTAAGTAATCGTTTGTAAATGTGTATGAATCTGATTTATTATTAATTCCATTATATCTGATATTAGTGACATTTGATACTTGCTTAGTAATTTGGAACAAGGTAATCGAGATAGAAAAATATAATAATTAAGCACTAAGAATATAAAGGCTCGATATATATCAAATATAAATCGGGGATAGATAGGCTATTCGAGTCGTACGCGGATGTCGGTGCGTCGATTCGCCCGGCAAGCGAAAGGTCTCGGGTTCGATTCCCGATTCAGCGACTTTCGGATCTATATTTTTCTCGCCTATAATTCTGTAGGGGGGTTAGAGGGGATCTTTGGAATTAAAAATCTCGAATTGAGATTGTTCCTTAATAAAGTCTTGGCGGTGTACCAAGCAAAATGTGTGCCCCGTGCACAATTAGTTAATTCCAACGAAAAATTAATTTTCGTTGGAATCGACGCACCGACATCCGCGTACGGCTCGAATAGCCTATCTATTCCCGATTTATATAATAATTAAGGTTTCTTTCCTAGTCCAGCGTCATGCCTAAGGTGCATAGATACACGAAGGTGAAGCGGGAGGATCGGCAAGAAAAAGCGGAAGAGAGGCAGCGCTGTAAGGCTTTCCTGGAGGAGAAAGGGGATGACATTTTCTCCCTAAATAAATTATTCGAGAAGTGGAGCGAGGAGGAGAGATTATTCAGAGAGAGGTTCCTGATCTCTGATAAGATACTCGGGAGTAAGTTCTTTTAAATTTTATGACGCGGTGTGTTAATATGCAGTTGATAGTTCGATGTATGTAACCTTTATTTTGTTTGCTAGGAGACGACTGGGATTATGGACCACGGTGGAGGGTGTGCTTGTGGAGAAACATAAGAGCGATGGATAGACTACGCGCTGACCCCCTCGTGGATCATGGCCTTGCCGTGGCGAGGGGGCTCAGCCTAATGCAGAGGATAGTCTGCATTGGGTTGCTAACATGACCCGTACGGAGTTGTATACTATGTACCACGGCTTCCCAAGTTTCTGTGGAACGCTCCCAGCCTGTAGGAGCTCTCCCCCCTATTTGGGGGGTGTCGGGGCCCACTTCCCCGCAAGGGGGCCATCCTCATGCCTGGAGGGTAGGACCGTATGTGGTAAGGGATGGCGACCCGGAATTCAAACGCCCGGTGGCATGGCACCGTTAGGAAAGGACTTGCACGGCGCTGCTGCGTCAGTTCGGCCCACCATGCACCGAGGTGTTCCCCATTCCTGGGGACAAGTCTTTGGGGACTCAGATCCTGGGGGGTGTGTGCTGGCCGGGGTACGGTCCTTGTGGCTTCATCTCGGCCGGCAAATCATCTTTTCGGGTGGGTCCTTACGGGCCTGGGGAGACGTGGGTGCCGGTCGCGCGTGTGTCTGGGGCCAGGGTGGCGGGAAGTCTCCCGTCACTCGCAGTCTGGCATATGCGCGAAGCGGCGTCCCACAGTGGGGATGATCCTTCCTGGCGGGGCGAGTGGTGGAGAGACGTGGTCTCTCCCACCGCCGCCTCCTTCCAGGGGGATGACGGACGGCGAGGTCATATGCCCAGAGATATCTGGGCATCCGGAAGCTTTCGGACTCGCCGCTCCGGGCCCTTCTCGAGCCACCCGGAAGTATTCCGGGCTCGGGTCGAGAGGGCGAGGATTTTCACGACCGGAGCGTACGGACCGAGGGAGTCTTCGGACTCCGGAGGTCCCTTTCTCCGGTCGGTCGCCGGGGCCGCTCGGACGTATTCCGAGGCAGGGTCCGGCGACGAGAGGAGTACTTTCGGCCGGTCGGGACCGTATCCCCTTCCGAAACGGCCGGCCGGAAGAGGTGCCTGCCCATACGCTGGCTTTCGTCCCCCAGCGATGGGCGTGCTGGTCGCCACGGCGGGCAAGACTGGGTCGGGAAGCGGCGGCCCAGTCCTAACCGTCCGTGGGGCCCCCCGGGTGGCGCCGCCTGGCAGGGTGTCGGAGGCGTGGGACCCCTGAAATGGTCGCGGGGGCGTCAAAACCCCCGCACCGGAGTAAGGGGCTGGGACCCTGGAGGGGGGACTCTTGGTCCTCACTCCATGGATGTATGCTGTCTCCCGGGAGTTACCCCGGACCCCGACTGGGGATGTTGCCGGTCATGTTTCGGGGCATCCCTGGTCGGGTGGGAGATACGCCGGACAGCAGAGCCCTGCCAGGATAGCGGGATTAATTACAATGACGGACTTAAATAATCAAAACACGGCGATAACAAAAAACAAGGCTCCAAAAAGGAGCAACGGGAGCAGAGCGGAAGACGGCAGAATAACAAGGTCGTCAAGCAGAGCATTGGTAATCTCCGTTGCATCTACGGTAAACATGGACGATTCATGCTCGGAGAGATCGAGCACGCCCACTTATAAGAACTGGCAAGCGGCCATTGGGAAATTCCCAGCCGTCAGACTGGAACGAGTCAGTCTAGCGGGAAGCCTCGCGTCGCTAAACGCGGAGGAATGCGAGAAGGGAGAGTCTCGCCCGGGAATAGCACACGGCAAGCAAACAACGACTGCCAAGGAAGAGGCTCGTCCAATAAGGCCTATAACAAAAATACGGCCTACATGGACCTAACGGCAGAAGGGGAAGGAAACGGAGAGGGGATCCCAGAGATCCCTATCAAGAGGAAACAGGAAAGACCCGAATCCACGGGCGAGTACCACAAGCTACTCGAGAGAAAGGAGAGGGAAGAGATAGAGGCGAGGGAGAGAAGGGAGAGAGACATCCGAATGTCAAGCCGGACCTGACCACGTTCTACAGGGAGTTCCTGGAGGACATTAGGGACAGGGAGGCGGAGTATAGGAATCGGCCAATACCCGACCTGGAGGTATTGGCGGCCGAGCAGACTACGGCCTTATACAAGGTTGCAGTGAGATCCGGTCAAATGAAAGGGACGCTTTTAAAAGGGACGAAGGATGCTGTAGCCAGTATGTGCGCGGCGACCACCGCTCTGACGATCCGGGCGCAGAACCCATTGGACATCCCGGTTGACAGGCAGCTGGAGGATGTCAGGCGTCTGGTGGAAGCTCAGGCACGAGAACCAGAACCTAAGGATCCTCCTCGAAAAGATGAAGAAACAGAAAGCTTCCATCACAGGACGGGGAGAAGAACAATGGGAGGACTCAGGAACCTCGCAACCATCCGTGGACGGGGAAACTCCTGAGCACAAGGACGACGAGACTCCGCTTCCACAACGACCAAGGAAGGAGTGAACCCAAACTAGGAGGGCCAGGGGAAGATGCGAGGAAGCCCCTCTTCTGTCTGTGGACAGGGAGGCCTCCCCACACCGAGAGGAACCAGGGATCTCGCTTCCGCACTTAAGCGGGGAGATCCCGGGCCCCTCATGGAAGGAAGAGCAGGATATACTTATGGAGACGGATGAGATTATCGAACCCTCCACTGACAAGGGGAGGTCGCGATTGACTCTTCACCGATTTTGATCTCCTTTGGTATGGTCTACATCGAAAAAAAGTTGCTCCGTGTTCGAGCTTTTCGTCCAATGCGCCTTGTAAAAAGGTGCCCCCTTGTTGGACTCTAGTCGGCCACAACTGCTGGAAAACAGGCCCCTCCAGTGCTTCAAGTGCCTGGAGGGAGGCTACGTCCGGCAGAGGTGCCCGAACACGGTGGATAGGAGCCGACAATGCTATCGTTGCGGCTCCGACGGACACGAGGCGAAAAACTGCAGGGAGAAGGTCCAGTGCTCGGTCTGCCGGGACAAAAATCTCCCTGCAAACCACCGCTCCGGTGGGAAAGCCTGCACATCAGTGCAGAAGGAGACGAGGGGGCTGGCCCTAAACCAATTTGGTAGGAGGACCCAGCCCACCTCCCTAGAGACAGCGAGGGAAGAACCAAAAAGGAGACCAACCCCCTCGAACAGCAGAGCCTCGACCCCTCTCCCCACAGAGAGGAGGAAGGCGAGTAGGGAGGACAACCCGCCAGCAGGCGGGAGCAAGAGACGCAGATTACGGGAGGATATAGACAACAGGAATTCCGCCTCCGAAATGGAGGCGGAACGAGAGGCGGGCAACGAAGTGGAAGAGGATGACCTGTAAAGTTATGCAGGTCAACCTTAACCACTCGGGAAGGGCGCAGGATCTCCTGTTGCAGATAATGGCACAGGAGAACTGCGGACTGGGGATCCTCTCGGAGCCGTACAAAGCTCGAGAGGGCCCCAGATGGGCCGTTAGCTTGGACGGCCGGGTGGCCATTCATTGGAGGAACGCCACGAACTCCCCACCCATGGAACCACACACCAAGGGAAGGGGATTCGTGGCGGTATTCTGGGGGCCCATCGTGGTGGTGTCTGTCTACCTTCCACCCAGCCTGCAGCGCGAAGAATACGTGTGCAGGCTCTGGAAGGTGGGCAGACTAGTCAGGAGGCTCTCTCCACGTCCAGCAATTGTCGCGGGTGATTTCAACGCCAAATCTGGCGTCTGGGGATCCCCGCGACAGGACTGGAGGGGAAGCATATTTCTGGACTGGGCGGCGGACTTTGGACTCGGCATAGTAAATAGAGGGGCGCAAAATACATGCGTCAGGATGCGAGGGGGTTCCATAGTTGATCTAACTTGGACAAACCCCCTCGCGGAAAGACTAATAAGAGATTGGAAGGTAGCGGCGGAGAGGGAAACGCTCTCGGACCACGAATACGTGGAATTCTCCGTCGCTGCCATCCCAAGGGAGACCAGAGTCCGCCGCAAGGAGAAGGAGCTGCAGCAGAAGCGATGGACCCTCAGGAAATTGGACGGTGACGCCTTTATGACGTCAATCCACTGTGCCCTCATGGTCAAGGAGGACACAGTGGAAACGGGATTGGAGGAGAAGCTAAACTGGATCCTGGGCACTATGGAGGATGTGTGCGACGCCTCCATGCCCAGGTCCAAATTCCGGCCACCAAGGAGAGCCTATTGGTGGTCGGAGGAAATAGCGGAGACAAGGAGAATGTTGGTCCGAGCAAAAAGGCGGGCCAACAGGAACCGAAATAGGGAAGGGCACGAGGAAAGGTGGGCAGAGTACAGGTCCCTAAGGAGGTCCCTAAGGGATGAATTCCTGAAGCTAATCCGTGCAGCCAAGGCGAGGTCATGGGGAGAGCTGCTCTCCTCTCTGGACAAGGATCCATGGGGACGCCCCTACAAGATGGTGCTTCGGAAGTTGAAGCAGGTGGCGTCTCCGATGACGGAGACAATGGATCCCCTCTTCGTTCAACAGGTGATAGACACCTTGTTTCCCTCGATGGAAGATGGGCTAAACAACCCCATTCCTGAGAGGGAGACAGACTGGGACGAAGAGGACATGCACGTCACGAGAGGGGAGCTGAGGGACGTCGGCAGAAAGATCAAAAGTGCCAAGGCACCGGGTCCTGACGGCGTCCCTGGAAGAACGTGGCGCCTCGCCCATAAGGAGCTGCACGAGGAACTAAGGGGCCTGTACAATACGTGCCTAAGGGAGGGAAAGTTCCCCCCAGTTTGGAAGAAGGCTAATATAGTCCTTCTTCCAAAAGAGGGAAAGCCGCGGGACCAGCCTTCCGCGTACCGGCCGATATGCCTCCTGGATGAGGCGGGCAAAATGTTGGAGAGGATCGTGTGTGACCGCCTCGTCCGGCATTTGACCCGGGAGGGCCCTAATCTCAATGACGATCAGTACGGGTTTCGGGTCGGGCGCTCCACCATTGACGCGATCAAGAGGGTGCGCTCGATTTCGGAATCCGTCATGGAGGAGGGCGGGGTGTTATTGGCTGTATCCTTGGATATATCCAATGCCTTTAACACCCTGCCCTGGCGACGGGTGGGAGTGGCGCTGGAGTATCACCAAGTGCCCTCCTACCTGATCGCCGTGATTCGGGACTACTTCCGGGACAGGAGGCTTATCTACTACGACCGGGACGCGGTAAGGACCGAAAGAGTAATGTCGGGTGGTGTTCCACAGGGATCTGTATTAGGTCCGCTCCTGTGGAACATCACCTATGACGTGGTCCTGCGGACAGCCCTCCCCTTCGGCTGCCAGGTCATCTGTTACGCAGATGACACATTGATTCTGGGAGGGAGAAACTGGGGGGGAACCAATTGCGAGGGCGAATCTCGCGACGGCGAGAGTCATAAGTACGATAAGGGCTCAAGGTGGCGCCCCATAAGACGGAAGCCACGTTCTTCCACGGAAGACATGGGGCGACACCGAAAGTCAGTATTAGGGTGGCAGGCACCCCGATCCAGGTGGGGACCCATCTCAAATACTTGGTTCTCCACCTCGACAGCCGCTGGATGTACGGCGAGCATTTTAAGCAGATCTCTCCCAGGATGGAGAGAGAGGCCATGGCTCTAGGCCGCCTCCTGCCAAACCTGGGGGGGGCCTGTGGAGAGTGCTCGCCGACTATACGCCGGTACCGTCCACGCCATGCTGCTGTACGGTGCCCCCATATGGGCGGAGAGGGTGATGACTACTCGGCGCCTAAGGGACGCCCTAAGGCAACTACAGCGCCGAGTGGCCAACCGTATTTGTAGGGGGTACCGTACGGTAAGCTGGACGGCAGTGGGGGTGCTCCGGAGTACCCCCTATAGAACTCCTCGTCCGCATGTACGCTGAGGTGTATAACCGGGTAAAAGAGCTGCAGCGGGCGGGGATTCTTCTAACGGACGGTATGCGGCGTACTGTGAGGGGGCAAGCTCGACGAGTCCTTATAGAAAGATGGAAGGGCTTGCTGGAAGACCCCAGCTTGCCCGGCCAAAGGACCGTCGAGGCGGTAAGACCCCACTTGGACCAGTGGCTGGATCGAGCAAGGGGCGGGGTGACCTATCGGATGACCCAGATATTCACCGGCCATGGTTGTTTCGGTGAATACCTGGGTCGAATAGGGAAGGAGCGCACAACCCGGTGCCATCACTGCGGCCACGAGCACGACACAGCGGACCACACATTAATGGAGTGCCCCGCTTGGGTCGAGGAAAGAGTGGCTCTCGTGGCCGCAATAGGGGTGGACGTCTCTCTGCCAACGGTTGTGACAGCAGCAGTCGGTGGGGAGGCAGAAGAGAAATGGAGGGCTTTCTCCTCCTTCTGTGAGAGTCATTTCGCAGAAGGAGGCCGAGAGAGAGAGGGAGAGACGGAGAAGAAGGGGGAGACTCGCCCTTTCCCCTGAATCCCGGGAGGAAAGGGACGACCCCTCTTGGCTGCCCGGACGAAGAAATCGCCGTGGTAGGGGCCGGGGGAGGGTCGGGCCCCATCCCTTCAAAAATAATGGGGTGGGATGAGGTCTCCTGGGGGGGGGACGCTGGACGCTCAGTGCGACATCCCTCCCCCAGAGACCTCGCGTGAGGGATAAGGGTGGTTCACGCCGACGCAAGCCGAACCTCGAGGAGAGCCTCTGTCACGTCCGGCCGCTAAACATTTTTCATTTCCTTATGTTTCTCATAAAAATAATTCTAAGTCCCTTAAGCGCTGTTTGAAAAGCGCGCCAGCGACGGCCATGATGCCTAACTCCGCCTAGTGCCTAAACGTGGCGCTGCGTAGCGCCTAGGAACTTTCCCACCACGGCGAGCGCTCCCACTACGGCAAGCGTCCCCCACCTCGGGCCGCCGCAACGCCGAGCCGCCGAAACGAAGGACCTCAGATCAGTCCCAAACTTAACCAGTTCTAATCGCGACTCCAACCAGAGCAGTTCTACTCCGAACGCTCTCTAACTCTAAATCCTAGTTCGAATTCTAACTCTAATTCTAAATCTAATAATAAGCTCTAACTCTAAGATTTGATTTCTTGTATTAAGTGCGTCTAATGTTAACTTTAAATAAATTGTGTGTTTTATATTAACAATCCTAATATTTATTTGAAAATACAACCTCAGCTTTAACTTCACGCGTTTCTAGTTCTACATCTTACATTTATTCTCAAAATCTCTAAATTCAGTTGTTTCTCCAGCGTGCACGTGTCGTATAGTTTCTTATTAACTAAACTATTATCGATTACGAATTCTAGGCTGCGATTTAGAGAGGACGAACCGCTCATCGTCGCTAAACAATTCACTTCTTCTATAAAATTCTGGAACCTGTAGTGACTGTTTCGAGAGGACAACCCGCTCACAGTTATATACCGAAACAATAACCGACAGTGAGGACCGCTGCACGTCGACTTATTGTGAAAGTAACGCAGTCTCCAGAATGTTCTATATGATTTACGAGTATAATGCCTAAGACACGCCGTGCAGGAAGGAAGAATCAGCTTCGTCGAATAGTCGCGCGTTATTACCAGCCGGCAAAACCAAACGAATATTCAGCTATTATTGGCACAGATTATTACAACGATCCTGAATAGGCATTATTCACCAAACACGTGCTACTGAGAGAGTGGCCCGCGAAATTATCGCAAATCGACATCGAAAAATCTGAGTTCCCGCCACTTGACATCCCAGAAAACGACCCCCGCAAATCCGGGTATCTCCGACGCAGAGCTGAAGTCTTGTACGAACAATACGAGAAGCCACTCCAAAGCATCGTGGAACTGCCACCCACCAACTACAGCTCGACTAAAAGATAAGTGAAAGAAATATCTCTCGTCAACTTAAGATCCTTCGGTCTCACTTAAGAGTAACAATAACGTTCTACATTAACTGTAAATGAACAAATTCTTCAACGGGCAAACCAAACTAAAATAATATTTAGTGTAGGGTCTTGCTGCAGAGTTTCAAAAGTGAAACTCAGTTTTTTCCGACGTAGGGTCATAAAAGTGAAACTCGGATCCTGATAAAAAAAGGGTCAATCATAAAAGTGAAACTCGGGTCTGATAGAAAAAAAGGGTCAGTCATAAAAAACAAGGGAGCGATTTCTCTTTCCAAATTCTTTGGCCGGTTTCGCTTTTCGTGCTAGAATAAGAGAACGAATATTTTCCAATATTAACACGCTTTAATTGTTTAAACAATATATTACTCATGTGTCCGCGTAGTTTCTCCAACTATATTATTCCATCCTTTGAGGAGGAATACGAAACAATCGAGACTATCGAGACGATTTATTGTCAACGTGCCACCGGATATATTCATCTAGGTACGGACGCCGCGTTGTGCATACTTTGTTACTTCAAATTAAGCACAAGCGAAAAGTCTAATTGGGTAATTTCAGTAAAGCACCTTCTCGTAATCGGCGAGTTGCCTACTGGAATAACGTGTTCCGTGTGTAATTTAAACAGACTGACACAAACTCGCGATTCACACCACCACTGTCTCATGTGTCAAATCGCGTATCTAAAGTATCTCGACGGAGAAGAAACTCCCTACACGAATAGTGACGGCAATACGGTAGTAACCGTTTTCCATGTGATTAACAATTCGTTCGACAGGTACCCAGAATACCTTTGACTAAACAACGCAAATTCGTGTTCCCTACTCACTCTCGTATCTATCCGCTCTCGACGCGTGACCATACATTCGGATAGCTTCCGTCGCGGGCAATCCCCGGAAGTAAATCTCCGAAAAGCGACGTTGTCTTGCGCAATAGTCCGAGTACGTTGTTCGCGAAATTATACTCCGCGCGGACGTAACAAAATTGGTGACAGCGGTGGGATAGATAAATCCGTATAATGGTTATCACGCGCAAGAATCAGGAAGAGAAGGGAGAAAAGGAAGGATCGAGTAAACAACTATTTGATTCCGAGTTAGCAGATATTCAAGCGAAACTAAAACAGAAGGAAGCTGACATTGCGGCAGCTGAACTTAGGTTAAAGGAACAGCAAGAAAGTTTAAATAATGAAGCTGCATACTTAGTAGAACAAAGAAAGAAACAAGATAGAAGAGAGCACGATATCGAACTGCTCAAAACTCAAATGAATAAGGATAGCTTCAATCATAAGCAGAGGCTTAACTCTAACGAAATGGATAATTTCAAAAGCGATATTTTATCCGAAATAGAACAACTACGTAGGGAGTTCGGGCGACATCGGCGCTCAACTAGTCCGACACCGCGCCACTCCGGGCAACCCATGTTAGTCCTCGATGAAACCGGACCTGTTAGAGAATCGACGTATGGATCCTCTCAACCACCAAAAGTATCCTTTCGCGAAGCCACGGAATCCGTGTCAAATTTCGACGGATATAATGTATCGTTAAGTCAACTTATCCAAGCATGTCGCCGCGCTAAGGAAATCGTGCCTCAGTCATCGGAAACGGAATCTCACGAAACTGCTAATAAACTTCGCGGACGCGCATACTACGCTGTCGAAGACGAACCTTGTGAAACCGTCACTCAACTAATCGACCTTTTAAACATCGCCTTCGGATCTGCGAAAACGATTGACCAATACCGCGGAGAGCTCAGCACAGTATATCTCAAACCGAACGAACACATGCTAGACTACATAAGTCGCGTTAAAGACCTCCGTTCCGCTAGCCTCGACGCAGAACGCAGAGAGACGGGATACCTCGACGAAGGGACAAGAACCGACGTAGATGAGCTTACCGCGCGCACATTTTGCGATGGCCTTCCGCTACAATATAGGTTACAGATGGACAGGCGCCTCTACGTCTTCCCCTTCGAGGCTTTTGCAAAAGCCAAGGCCCTCGCGAAACGAGAAGAGCTAGACAGAGAGCGATACAAAGCTCAAGACCGCCGTCAACCAGATAGGCCGCGAAACGAATACGCTCAACGCCCAATTACCTATGCACCATCGCGCGATGGAAACCGCTCTAAATGTTATCTCGCGAACGCTCCTCCCCGTGACGCATATGTAAGACACGCTATTTCTCGAGAACCAGAAGGACGACGTGACAACAACGAGCGCAGGTCCCCTAACGCGAATTCAAACGCGAACGTCGCCCCTCCTCGCGATAGTCAGCCCACTAAACTGTGCCGGTATTGCAAACACCCAGGGCATGAGATCGACGAATGCCGGAAAAGACAGTATAACAACTCACGTCAAGAGCAGGGAAACTTCCCCCGCCCCTCGAGGCCAGCGGACGAACCTCGAGCGGGAACCTCTCGGGAAGCAGTCTGTCCGATAAGAACGATAGTCGCGGAACAGCAGGAAGAAGCACAAGGATCGCAATGCTAAGTCCCGACGACTTCTCCCACGCACCCACTGTATCTATATGCGCAGATGGCTTTATCGCAAGAAACAAGCTTTATGATAGACACTGGAGCCGCGCCGAACCTTGTTAAGCAAAGCAAAATACACCCCGAGACAAACATTGATTCAAATACTATCATATTCCTTAGTGGGATAACGAAAAGTAAAATTAAAACTCTCGGGTCGACCGACGTCGAATATTTAGGTCACAAGATTAAGTTGCACGTTGTCCGAGACGACTTTCCCATCTCACAGGGCGGAATCCTAGGATCCGACTTTTTACGCAACGCGACTAAAATAGATTACCTAAAACATTGCGTCGTATGGCAAGGATCGCCAATTGCCTTTGTCAACAATGAAACCGTAACGATCCCGGCAAGGTCGAGCACCGTTCTTCCACTCCGCGTAAAAAACCCTAACGTACGCGTAGGTTATGTACACGGATTCACGTAAACGACAAAATCTACTTAGGAGATGCAGTCGTTACCAACCGTGAAGGAAAGGCGTACATAAGCGCGATAAACACGGGCGAAGAAGATTGTAAAATTACCTTACCGAGCATTGAGCTCCACGAGGTTGAAATATATTCTACATCCGGTCTTCAAAACCTTACTAACTCAAATTCCATATCTTGTTCTTCACAGAGTCATAAAAGCACTCTTCCGGATACCCATCCTTTGTCTAAACGTCGTAAAAGTTTAGAGAGCGATATCTCGTCCCTAGGGCACGAAACGATCACTCCTAAACAAACAAGACATGTCGCAACATTAAACGGGAGCAGCGTACAATCCCGTAACAAAGAAATACAGTCTTTCTGCGACTCGAGCACTTAAACGAGGAAGAGACGGAACACGTCCATAACCTTATAAATAATCACGACGATCTGTTCCACCTTCCGTCCGATAAACTGCATTCCACTGACACTGTTTCACACACTATCCCGACGACCGACGATCTTCCGGTCCATACTAAACAATATAGATTTCCGCCTATACACAAGGAGGAGATTAACAAACAAATAGAAGGCTTAATAGAAAACGACGTTATACAGCCGTCAGCTTCACCTTACAACTCCCCCTTGTGGATAGTGCCAAAGAAACCCGACTCCTTTCCGTTTGGTAACGATGAGAGGTGACGCTGTTGCGATTATACATTGGCTGCGGGGCTCTTCGCCGTTTTTTGCCGCACGATCCTTATGAATCATTCTTTCTTTCTGTTATCTTACTGAGGATAGCCCGAATCAGGGACCGAAACGTTTAAATAAATTAACTTTGTAACTCTAAGTTCGTTTCTTTTTTTGTCGCGCTTCTATCCGCGCTCGGCTCTTATTAGCCCGTTTATCTATTAATTCCGACTCCAAAGGTAATAAGCGCTGGCGGATGGTAATAGATTATCGCGCCCTGAACGAAAAGATAGTCGGCGACGCATATCCCCTACCCAACATTGTGGAAATACTCGATCAACTAGGCAGCGCTAAATATTTCAGCGTGTTCGATCTCGCATCCGGATTTCACCAAATACCGATGCATGAGTCTCACGCGCTAAAAACCGCATTTTCAACGTCGCACGGGCATTACGAGTTTAAACGCATGCCATTCGGACTAAAGAACGCACCCGCGATGTTTCAAAGACTCATGGACCAGGTATTGACCGGACTACAAGGAGTAGAGTTATTTGTGTACCTAGACGATATCGTACTATACGCGAGCTCCTTACAAGAACACAACATTAAATTCAATAAATTAGCCGAAAGGTTGCGAGGAGCGAACCTCAGACTCCAGCCGGACAAATGCGAGTTCCTGAGAAAAGAGGTCGGCTACTTAGGCCACTTAATTAGTAGTGAAGGCGTAAAACCAGACCCTTCTAAAATAATAGCAGTCAAAGAATTCCCCAGACCCCAGCATGCGAAGAATATAAAACAGTTTTTGGGTCTGGCCGGTTATTATCGTAGATTCATCCATGGATTCTCTAAGATTGCACGACCTCTCACAGATCTTTTAAAGAAGGACGAACCATTTGTCTGGAAGGACGAACAGGAAACAGTTTTTATACAACTTCGCGACGCGTTGTGTTCTAAACCCATCCTACAATACCCAGATTTCACGCGACCGTTCGTCGTGACAACCGACGCCTCAGGGCACGCGATCGGAGGAGTCCTGAGCCAGGGAGACATTGGCAAAGATCTGCCCATCGCGTACACCTCGCGTTTACTAAACAACGCGGAAAAGAACTACTCCACAGTCGAGAAGGAGTTGTTAGCTATCGTTTACTGCGTTAACTATTTCCGTCCTTATTTGTACAGACGTAAATTCACGTTAGTAACAGACCACAAGCCACTGGTGTGGTTACACTCCGTAAAAGACCCCACCTCACGACTCGTCCGATGGACGGCTGAAACTCGCAGAGTACGAATACTGCGTAGTATATAAGGCGGGGAAAATTAATAATAACGCCGACGCGCTCTCCCGAAATCCTATCCAACCTAACGCCTTACCTAAAGGAAACAAAACAAAGCAAACGTTACCCCTTAGACACACGCGAGAACTCTCCAGTTCGGAAGAATCGCTATATAACCCAAAAGGGGGGCGAATCGAAGAAACGCCGCGACAAGTAACAGATGCAAATGATAATATAGATCCTTTACCGACTCCGCGATCTCTTAGCACGGACGAAGAAAATAACGAACCGAGCGAAACAGACGAAACGAACACTGAAAGCGACGACAGCTCCGATTCTAACGACGAGGACCGCATATTTGATAATATAAATGAACCATTCGTTCAGAGAATTCAAACGGGACTGCGAGTGGTAGCGATTCCCAATAATTTAAGTATGCGAAAAGACAATTTAGTTATTTTTGTGACGCAACAAGGCGTACCAATCGACCTCGGAGCCCGCATGCTCCAGGATAATATAAATGCTTGCCCATGATTAGAGGTGCCGCTCTAGCCAGAGCAAGGGTAAATCGCGACGGGAATCGCCAAATTATATCGTTAGTTGTTAAAGAACGAGAATCGGGAACGACCGAAAGAGAAATATTAAAGGAAGCATTTCGGTCACTTTTGGACGTCGTCGGAGAGTTAGAGCTGCAGTCTATCTCGATAGCTAAAGGCGACATCGACAATGTTACCTGGGACGCAACATATTCATTACTGACGCGCGTGCTAGACGAAACCGATATAAAAATATTCATATGTAGAAACGAAATCACCATTCCACCGGAGGGTGAGAGAAACGACAATATCGCCGAAAATCATAGTTCCGCGATCGGCGGCCATAAAGGCATAACGAAAACATTTCAGCGAATAAGAAAGCGGTATCACTGGAACGGCATGAAAGCCGACGTCAAAACATTTATCGAAAACTGTCGCCCTTGTCAACTGAAAAAGCTAGTTCGCGTAAAAACTAGGCAGCCCATGGTACTAACGGATACGCCCAACGCGAGTTTCGATAAAATTTCGATGGATATCATGGGACCGCTACCCGCTACGCGAGCAAGTAACATGTATATACTCACTATACAAGACCTTTTGACTAAATATTCCTTAGCGATCCCCCTGCGACAAGCAAACGCAATCCACGTAGCAGACGCATTCACCAACGAGTTAATATGCATTTTCGGAGCGCCGAAAGCCATATTAACAGACCAGGGATCACACTTCTTAAATAGTTTAATGCGTAATTTAGGTAAGAAATTTAAAATCAAACATTTTAAGACTACAGCCTACAGGCCTCAATCTAACGGCTCGATAGAGCGCTCCCACCATGTTCTGTGGGAATATTTAAAACAATACGTCGATAAGAATAACGAATGGGATAAGTACCTAAAATTGGCGTCATTCTCCTACACGAGCGTACACGAGGGAACGCGATACACCCCTTATGAACTAGTTTTCGGGAGAATAGCCAGGACACCTTCTAGCAATCCCGACATTGCCGACGTCGCGGACGAAAGTTACTCTAATTATCTTACAACTCTTTAATAAATTAACCGACGTCCAGGCCATCGCCCGCGAAAACTTAATTGCTGCTAAGCGAAGATCAAAAACTTATTATGATAGCAAAGCCAATGTTCGTGAATTTAGAGGAGGAGAGTATGTCTATTTGTTAAAAGAACCAACAAAAGGGAAATTAGGGGACCAATATACGGGTCCATATAGGATAATTAAACTCTTAGGAAATCGTAATGTTAAACTAGCTGTAAGTAGTAATAAGACACGAATCGTACACGAAGATAAACTGAAGGTTTCACCGCATCGAACCCCCACCGAGGAGGACCCCCACTCCAAGCCAAACAGCTATAACTTCGACGCCCGGATGGAGGACCGGCCAGTTCCAAGCAAACGTCGAAATGACTAACATCGCACTCTTATTGATAGTGCTGACAGCCATACCGGCTCATGGACTAATAGGCTATGATTGTGGAGGCCATGGCCTAAACATTACTTCGCTATCCCTCACGGACATCGGGGAATGCCAATTAGACAATATCGAGCCCGACAAGGAAGAAATATACATATAGCTGCTACAACTAAGCGAGTTCGACCACACCATCGGACTTCAATGTAAAATCGAAATCGACCGTACCATTTATTACTGCGGGATGCACTCGCATATATCTGTAGTACAAAACGGAAGACGCGAATACATCCGCGAGGTATCAGCCGAAACGTGCAAAAAGCTGTACGATATCGGAACCATTTTTTTGGGAAACAACGGCCACATCGAAGACATCAAGGTGAATACCACCAACCAGCGTAGCCTGACATTTGCAGGAGTCATCAGAACTGACGGAATGTGCTCTGGAACTCAGTTCAGCGACCCGTTCGGTACTTGGGATAACGTGGTCGTGCAAGCTTCGATAAAAATTACCACTCGAAGACTGGAGCTGCCTGTCAAACACAGCACCAACGAGGTGATATTACCCTCCGGTGCTCGATGTAACGTAGCTGAAGGAGAATGCAACGACGCAGACGGCACAACTACTTATTGGTCAGTGCTGTCCAACGACAATTGCCACTTCAATCGTTACGACGTCCTCTACCAAGGTTTAGCATACCGCCTCACACCGAAACCTACACAGAGGGACACTCCGATCGTCTACACGGTCACCACTCAGGAGACCACATTCGCATTAGCACGAACAACGGAGATAAACGTGTGCGGATATAAAATTTTGAGAACGGAGCACCCCAAACTCTGTATTCTCGAAACTCAACCTGGACACGCGTTCAAAGGCCGCTCCAGAGTCCCGATCGATAACCTCGATATATTTTCTTACGTAAATTCTAAATTTATTTACGTAGAGAAACACTTGAAAACACAATTGACACAATTGTATCAAGACATAATGGAGCAAAACTGTGCCTTAGAGAGACAAATTCTTCAGAACGCCCTCTCACTCGCCAGCATCGCCCCAGATGAGATGGCACACCGAATCATGAAGGCGCCAGGCTACACCGCCATTACTGCAGGTGAAGTCCTTCATTTAATCAATTGCGTGCCGGTGGAGTGCCGAGTACGGCAAGTTGAAAACTGCTACAACGAACTCCCCGTCACCCACCAAAACAAATCCCTCTTCCTGTTACCAAGGTCAAGAATACTTACCAAAACAGGAACACCCAGAGATTGCCACGAGCTGCTTCCGGCAATGTATCAGATACACAACACCTGGTATCGCTTAACTCCGAGGCCAGTGGAATCCGTAGCGCCGCCAACGATTCAACCACTAACCAAGCCGTCGTGGAGATACATGAGTCCCGATTCACTCGCCTCTAGCGGCATCTATACCAACGAGGACCTCGATCGCCTCCGCGATCATATCATGTTCCCCATGGAAAAATCCTCCATGCTCAACACAATCGCTAGAGGAGCAATGGGACAAGAAATCCCTGCGGGAAGTTTCTCCATGCTAAATCTGCTAGACGAGAAAACACTCGATCAACTAGCAGAAAACACCGGAGCTCGTCCATGGAAGGGATTCATGAACTTTGGATCAGCCAGCGCCGGAGTACTCGGAGTCTTCGTCGCTGTACGCCTTGCCAAGTTAATAATTGATACGCTGATACATGGTTACGCACTCCACTCTGTATACGGATGGAGTTTGCACCTCCTGGGAGCCATCTGGACTTCGATGACTAACGTCCTGCTACATCTCGGAAGACCAGCAGATCAAGAGCAGAACAATGAAAAAGAGTTGTTACCACTAAATCCCCCTTCGACGACCGAAGATTCTGCGCCCCAAGCCCTCCCCTTACAAGGAAACCAACCCCCTCCAACCGAAAAAGTGCGAGCAAGTGAAGTGCAAATTGACTATAGAGAACTGCGTAATCTCCTCACAGAAGAAGTTTAAACTCTGTCAACGCGATAGCGAAAATTAGAATTAAGCGTAGAAAATAAGAAAAACCGTAACATATATTACTAATCCCTAGAATAAATTCGGAAAATGTTGGAACATGGTCCAACATTTTCTATTTAAGGGGGGAGGTGTCACGTCCGGCCGCTAAACATTTTTCATTTTCTTATGTTTCTCATAAAAATAATTCTAAGTCCCTTAAGCGCTGTTTGAAAAGCGCGCCAGCGACGGCCATGATGCCTAACTCCGCCTAGTGCCTAAACGTGGCGCTGCGTAGCGCCTAGGAACTTTCCTACCACGGCGAGCGCTCCCACTACGGCAAGCGTCCCCCACCTCGGGCCGCCGCAACGCCGAGCCGCCGAAACGAAGGACCTCAGATCAGTCCCAAACTTAGCCAGTTCTAATCGCGACTCCAACCAGAGCAGTTCTACTCCGAACGCTCTCTAACTCTAAATCCTAGTTCGAATTCTAACTCTAATTCTAAATCTAATAATAAGCTCTAACTCTAAGATTTGATTTCTTGTATTAAGTGCGTCTAATGTTAACTTTAAATAAATTGTGTGTTTTATATTAACAATCCTAATATTTATTTGAAAATACAACCTCAGCTTTAACTTCACGCGTTTCTAGTTCTACATCTTACATTTATTCTCAAAATCTCTAAATTCAGTTGTTTCTCCAGCGTGCACGTGTCGTATAGTTTCTTATTAACTAAACTATTATCGATTACGAATTCTAGGCTGCGATTTAGAGAGGACGAACCGCTCATCGTCGCTAAACAATTCACTTCTTCTATAAAATTCTGGAACCTGTAGTGACTGTTTCGAGAGGACAACCCGCTCACAGTTATATACCGAAACAATAACCGACAGTGAGGACCGCTGCACGTCGACTTATTGTGAAAGTAACGCAGTCTCCAGAATGTTCTATATGATTTACGAGTATAATGCCTAAGACACGCCGTGCAGGAAGGAAGAATCAGCTTCGTCGAATAGTCGCGCGTTATTACCAGCCGGCAAAACCAAACGAATATTCAGCTATTATTGGCACAGATTATTACAACGATCCTGAATAGGCATTATTCACCAAACACGTGCTACTGAGAGAGTGGCCCGCGAAATTATCGCAAATCGACATCGAAAAATCTGAGTTCCCGCCACTTGACATCCCAGAAAACGACCCCCGCAAATCCGGGTATCTCCGACGCAGAGCTGAAGTCTTGTACGAACAATACGAGAAGCCACTCCAAAGCATCGTGGAACTGCCACCCACCAACTACAGCTCGACTAAAAGATAAGTGAAAGAAATATCTCTCGTCAACTTAAGATCCTTCGGTCTCACTTAAGAGTAACAATAACGTTCTACATTAACTGTAAATGAACAAATTCTTCAACGGGCAAACCAAACTAAAATAATATTTAGTGTAGGGTCTTGCTGCAGAGTTTCAAAAGTGAAACTCAGTTTTTTCCGACGTAGGGTCATAAAAGTGAAACTCGGATCCTGATAAAAAAAGGGTCAATCATAAAAGTGAAACTCGGGTCTGATAGAAAAAAAGGGTCAGTCATAAAAAACAAGGGAGCGATTTCTCTTTCCAAATTCTTTGGCCGGTTTCGCTTTTCGTGCTAGAATAAGAGAACGAATATTTTCCAATATTAACACGCTTTAATTGTTTAAACAATATATTACTCATGTGTCCGCGTAGTTTCTCCAACTATATTATTCCACCCTTTGAGGAGGAATACGAAACAATCGAGACTATCGAGACGATTTATTGTCAACGTGCCACCGGATATATTCATCTAGGTACGGACGCCGCGTTGTGCATACATTGTTACTTCAAATTAAGCACAAGCGAAAAGTCTAATTGGGTAATTTCAGTAAAGCACCTTCTTGTAATCGGCGAGTTGCCTACTGGAATAACGTGTTCCGTGTGTAATTTAAACAGACTGACACAAACTCGCGATTCACACCACCACTGTCTCATGTGTCAAATCACGTATCTAAAGTATCTCGACGGAGAAGAAACTCCCTACACGAATAGTGACGGCAATACGGTAGTAACCGTTTTCCACGTGATTAACAATTCGTTCGACAGGTACCCAGAATACTTTTGACAACAACGCAAATTCGTGTTCCCTACTCACTCTCGTATCTATCCGCTCTCGACGCGTGACCATACATTCGGATAGCTTCCGTCGCGGGCAATCCCCGGAAGTAAATCTCCGAAAAGCGACGTTGTCTTGCGCAATAGTCCGAGTACGTTGTTCGCGAAAATATACTCCGCGAATTATACCCCGCGACTCCGCGCGGACATAACACCCCTCGGCCGCTGGTCGATTCCGCTTCCCCTTTGGGGGGGCGGCGGGATACTACGGACGGTGGGCAGGGGGGCCTGGGCTTGAGCGGAAACACTCGAGCCCTGACCCCACCCCCCGAAAAACACGGGTGAACGTGATGTGGAGTCGGTGTCCACTCTGCATCACAACCTTGAATGGTCCGCACGATGGCGGAAGGGGTGAGGTCTCCGCCGCAAGGCTGAGGCAACCCCCCGGAGAAGGCATGGCGGGGGGGGGCGTCCGGACGGCATGGAACACCAGCATCCCGGGCGCTCCCTACCAACGCTTGAGATGGACACCCGCTGGGGTTTTAGTGCGGTAGGCTTGGGCCCCCTATCCGAGTCATTCGTGGCTCGGTTAAGGGGAACAAGCAATCCCACATAACCCATGGCCTTATCCCGGAGGCATGGGTACCTATAAAAGGTTTCCCCAGCGCATCAAAAAAAAAAAAAAAAAAAAAGGCTACGCGCTGAAAGAAGGGTGCAGAGGATCCTAGATTTCTTGGCACCGGTGAGGGGGTGCGAGGACGCGGGGTACGGGACCGAAAAAGATTTAGGGGACCCGGTCCTCCATAAAGTAGATAATTATGATGAGGGTAAGTTTCTTTTACTTTGTTTTGCCTTGGATTTATTTCATTGCTTTGACATCATACTATTTTTATGCATTGTTTCAGAACTGCCTTGACAGCGTCATCGATTCAGTTAATTCCGAAGAGCGCGCGCGATCGCAAACATATATATACTTTTAATCATTTATAATAATTATTATCGTTGAATGTATTTTTAAGTATCTATTAAAGTTAAGCTTAATGGAGAAACTGTGTTATTTTATTTCATATAATATACATATGTTCTTAGGATTAAAAGAAAGACCCGAGAAGCTCTTTATTGCATTGCTATTTAAATAGGTATTATTTATAGTTAATATATATATTCTTATGATTTAACTTCGTGTATATATATATATATATAATTAACTATTTGTCGTAATTATATCACTAAGATTAGAAGAAGCTAAGAATGCATCTTATCGTATTATTATATTATTATTATATTATTATTATATTATTATATTATCGTATCAATTGTCGTATTTTCTAAGATTAAATAGGACGAGCACTTTATAGTTCACGATTAGGATTAAATAAATCATATATTTGTCAACAATATTTGCTTAAGATTAATTGGATTCATAAGATTAATTGGAACAGTGGACACATTAGATTTGTTCTTTTTAGCTGCACTGATGAACTAGTGCAATAAGTTAGAGTGAAACAAAATATATTTGTCTCATTTTAACTTATTGCACCAGTGTGCACCAGTGCACCAGTGCAGCTAAAAAGAACAAACCTATTGTGACAAAATGTTTAAAAAAAAGCAAGATGCAAAAGAAAGCTGCACGGCGATACAAGTAATTACGACGAAATGTGTTAAAGAAGTTGTTAACAGACATAAAATCGTTGCGTTAATTGATACAGGGAGTGATTTATGTTTGATGCGCGCGGATCAATACGTTAAATTAGGGTCTCCTTCGTTAAATTATAAAGAAACTTGTTTTCGCGGTATAGGGTCGAATGATAATGTAATACTTGGAAAGTTTTTCGCGGAATTAACAGTAGACGGACATTCGTATACTATACTAAATTTTTTATTGGAACCGTTTTGTTAAATACGGTCGAGTTGCGTATAAAGAGCAGAGATGTATCAATTAATCCAGTTAAAGAAATACAACGAATAATGACGAATTGTCTGAATTTGAAACATTTCAAATAGATCTAGAGCACGAAAAAACTAACAAAATAGACGTGACGCACATTCCAGAAAAAAACACCGATTAACTCTTGAAAACATTGTTAATAATTATCGTCCATGATGAAATAGACGTTAAAATGACCATTGTTTTAAAAGATGAAGTGCCGGTATATTAAACAGCTCAACATTTGTCACCGAAAGAGAGAGAAAAAGTTAATGAGCATGTAAGCGAGTGGATTCGAGACGGTATCGCGCAACCTTCCTTCTCCGATTACGCGAGTCCTGTAGTATTAGTTGCAAAAAAAGGATGGAAGTACTAGATTATGTGTCGATAATTAAACAAAAATATTGTACGAGATAGATATCCGCTTTCACTTATAGAGGACCAACTTGATCTTTTACAAAACGCAAAATTCTTTAGTACCTTAGATCTGAAAAACGGATTCTTTCATGTTTCAATAGCTGAAAACAGCCAAAAGTATACAGCATTTATCGTTCCTGATGGTTACTTTGAATTTTTAAAAGTACCCTTCGGTCTTTGTAATTCATCATCAGTTTTTCAACGATTTATTAATGCAATTTTTCGAGATGAAATATACAATAAAATAGTGCTGACTTACTTAGATGATTTAATAATACCTTCTACAGATAGAGATATGGGAATTCGAAATCTTGAAATGGTCTCAAAAACCGTTTTTTACAGAGTTTTTTACAGAGTAAAGTAGAATTTCTTGGTCATATAGTAGAAAACGGTCAAGTATATCCTTCTATTCGTAAAATTAAAGCAGTGCGTTTTGTTAATTTTCAGAAGACAACATCAAAATCGATGGATTCCTAAATCTTCGACAAATACAAGAAATGCGAAATTTTCGATGGTGATCGCCAGGAATTAGATAAACTGTAGGGCATCAGAGGAAGCCCGGGAACAGGCATACTTATATGAATCGTGGTTGGATGACGTTTTTGGCGTCCACAAATTATTCGGGAGGGAACCATATCCTCCTGAATCTGTCAAGGAGGAATTTGTCTAGCATGTCTCTGGGGAGCCCAGAGAGTTGGGGAGTCGGAATGAGAATACAACATGAGGGTTTGCGGGAAAGTGGAATATTAGGATGGATCTCAAGATGAACGCTGTCAGCGGGAAATGAAATTGTTGTTATAGTACTTAACAGACAATTAAAATGTAATAAAGAGTAAGTTTTTCTTGTTTTACTAAGAGTTGTCTTTACCCTTGAGTTATTTTATCGTATTTCTTTGTTTCAGTTTCATCTCGATGGCGTTATCGATTTCTTTAGTTCTCACATACTATTTTATAGGACGACTCTTCTTTTTTTAAAGAGAAGCAGTCTACTCCCTTTTATAAATTTATGTATATAATTTCTTTCCTCTGTCTGTCTGTCTGACTGCGATTTACTTTCACATTTATGAACCGATTTTCGTGAAACCAATACCAAAATTTTCCTAATTTTTCGGGGAGTGATCTTACGTGATCTTGTTTTTTTGTTTTGTTTTTTTTTTTATTTAATGTCAATAAGCACCCAATTCTGTCTATTTGGAATTAAATTAAAAAAGAAATAAGAAAAGAAACGAAAACAAAACCACATAACATCCATCCCCGTAACATTAGAAACATTTTGTTTCTAGAGAGGCACGTGAGCGAGAGCGAGAAGAGAAAGAGGGATGGGACAATGGATATGGGCCCCTCGTAGAGGGAAAAGGTAAGTAGGAAGGTAGTAAGAAGTATCGAAAATTTAGTCTTTAAATATTAATATTTGAATTTAATGTTCGAATTTAATCTAAATTAAATAATTTTATCGTAGAATTTCATTATTATCTCTTCCGAATAACGTTCGGTATTCACCAGCTTTAGAATAATAAGAGCAATAAAGAAGAAGAGGGAAAAAGTGTTCGTCAAGCCAGGACGTCTTAACATAAATGTAAGCTCAGAGATTAAATCCGAACATTTAGTGAAGAAAAAAGCACTAGCAATGCAACTTTCATTTTTATTTATATTTTAATTTTTCTTTCTATTTCGTCAGTGCAGGCGGGGGACAGCCGATGGCGGCGACGAAATGAAAAAGTGAAACAAATTTCGATGCATTCCGATAACGTTGAAAAAACCGCGGAAGAAGAGGCGAATAATGAAAAGGAGAAGAATGTTACGTCCTGTGGACTCCACGATTCTTTTCTTTCAAAGAATGCAAGGCGATGATTGAAAAATCACAGGTGTGGGAATAAGACTATGATCTGGCAGGCGAAGCAGCTGACCGGAGATGGTTAATCGTAAAAATAAAAATAAAAAAAGGAGAGATACATACCAGATGTAACTCGCGGTGTCTGAAATTCTCGCTTTGACTAGTTGACAAATCGCGCTTGAAAAGCAATAAAAATCTTTCTTTTAAAGGAAAATTTTACTTAAAAAGTAATAAAAACTTTTTAGAAGGAAATCTCCACTTGAAAATCAATAAAAACTTTTTAGAAGGAAATCTCCATTTGAAAATCAATAAAAATTTAGAAGAAAACTTCCACTTGAAAACGAATAAAATTTTATCAGACTAACAACGATAACCGAATCCAAACAAATGCCGCCTGACAGATCACCGAGATAATCTCGGAGGATAATAAAAATATAAACCTCAACAAATTCTCCATTGGTCAAAACCTAAGGCCTTAAACAAAAGTCCTGACCAATCACGGTAAACTTTTAAAATCAAGAGACGCCTCCGGGACTGAAAGGGCGTTATTGAAAAATTCCCTATTCGTCAGGAAATATTAACAAACTAACGGGAAGGAGGAGCAAGAAGGTATATATACCCATGACATCTCTCAGAGAATATCAATCTTTTCTCAAACCTACGCACGCGGATCATTCGCGAAAAGTTGTATCACCATCCTTCGAGTAAATTGTTTGAATCTCGAACTCGTGAGCATTCGCAGTGACACTTGTGAAATCATCGTGTGCCCAGTGCTCACCGAGTACGACGATTTTCGCGAGTGAACAACTGTGAGTGGAACACCATCCTCACGGAGGAGCCCTTAGCCAGATTCACACCTGGAATAGTTAACACCTACCTGCGCACTCCATAAGTAGTAAGTTTATCAAGCATGCTACATCTCCACCCTTATACTTAAAAATAATTCTGGGACTTCAATTAAATTATAATTGTTTTCCTTTTTGATTTATTAATTTATTATCCTTGTTTAATTCTAACTTCAAAAAACTGTCCTTTCTTCCCCCATCCTTATCCCTCTCTCTCCCTCGAAATCACTCTGGATTTCCCGCTATAGCGGAGCAACCCGTGATTTCTTCCATCTTCTCTCTCTCTCTCGAAATCACTCTGGATTTCCCGCGATAGCGGAGCAATCCGTGATTTCTATCATCCCCTTATCTTTGAAATCACTCCAGATTTCCCGCGATAGCGGAGCAATCCGTGATTTCTTCCATCTTCTCTCTCTCTTTCGAAATCACTCTGGATTTCCCGCGATAGCGGAGCAATCCGTGATTTCTATCATCCCCTTATCTTTGAAATCACTCCGGATTTCCCGCGATAGCGGAGCAATCCGTGATTTCTTCCATCTTCTCTCTCTCGAAATCACTCTGGATTTCTCGCGACAGCGGAGCAATCCGTGATTTCTATCATCCCCTTATCTTTTGAAATCACTCCGGATTTCCCGCGATAGCGGAGCAATTTGTGATTTCTTCCATCTTCTCTCTCTCGAAATCACTCTGGATTTCCCGCGATAGCGGAGCAATCCGTGATTTATTCTCTCTCTCTCTCTCTCTCTCTCTCTCTCTCTCTCTCTCTCTCTCTCTCTCTCTCTCTCTCTCTCTCTCTCTCTCTCTCTCTCTCTCTCTCTCTCACGAACGAACGAACGAACGAACAATTAAGTAATAAAATAACTAATTAAATTATTAAATAATTATATATCAAAATTATATAAAAATAAATATATATATCCTCTTTTTTTTCTCTTACAAGAACTCCCAGAGTTATTTTTCAGTAAGAACTCTTCTTGTCCGGTTATTTTATTGTTCGCTCTCGTAGTGGAAAATCCAAGGAGACGACCCTCGCGAACCGCTGCTAAATTGGCGCGAAACCGGCGTAATAGGCGGTTAAGGAAAGCGTTGGCACGGAGTCTGGCTGCGGGCGAAACCTTCGGCTCCCTAGGAAAAATTAACACACCGATTCACACAGAGACAACTAACACATATCACCCTACGGTCTCTCCTATTTCCTCACCCGAACGTATAGCAACCCCGCTGACGCCGTCTCCCGCTACCTCTGCTTCTGCAGAACTTTTCGATTCCCCGCGAACTCCTTCTCCTCTTTCTCCCGAACCCGCTATACCTCAGCGGGCCCCTTCCCCTCACTCCTCTGTTTCCTCTGAGGACGCCGATTCTCCGCGGAGCCCTTCTCCCTTTCTTCCCCCTGCTTCTCGCGAACGCCCTGACCCACCTAGATCTCCGTCTCCGGCTCCCTCAACAATCATCCTCGAGGATTCTCCTCCCTCATCCCCAACGTCCTCTGTAAATAGGGAACATCCGGAAGGGTTTGAAGTAATAGATATCGGCGACGACGATTCCGAGGAATCAGAATCGCCTGCCAAGCTCTCATACGAGCAATTTAGAGCTTGGTTGATAAACCAGCTCCCAGGGATACGAGAAGTCCCTGAGGGAGCTTTCACAATTGGTCCAGGCCCCGTAGACCACGAGGCCTTACGCGAATTTCTAGAGACCACTGATAGGAATAACATCATCCCCTGGTATGTTCCCGGGCGCAGATATCCTTTAGCCGTCCCTGCACACCTTCTCCTACGAACCTATCCCCCTTCCACCATCATAATTACCGAACTTTCATAACCTAGCATTCTCTCTCACACACACAAACATGGACACAAAATTATATATCTATTAGCGTTTAGATTATTGTAACCACCAATCGGGACCCTAAAATTTAAACAATAACACTTTCCCTCGTTGTCTCGATTGACGACCTCCGTATCTATGTATCACCCGCGATTTATACACAATCACTCACTCATACACACGAGCATCAAATCATTTTTTTCTCTCCTCGACTAAGATAAGTACACAAAATTAGAACAAATAATAATAAGAATAATAATGTATAATAATGTACAATAAGTATAATATGATTCTTATGAATTTAATTCTTCTTTTCTCGTTCTTTAAGAGTAAAATAAATTAATTGTTTAATATGAAGCCTAATACTCTTTAATTTATAACTCGTTCCCACTCATTCCCGCAAACCAAGATCGCACAAGGTCCCATCCTGCGCAAAAGAGATTAAATTCTCTTACCGAAAAGGGACCACCGAGCGAACTGCTCTTTAAATAGAGTAAGAGCGACTCTTGCAGTCGTTGACCTATTTGGGCCCAGACGTTCGTTCGGGTCGAACGACGGATAGTCTGCCGTCGTTCGAAATATAAATTTAGTTACGTCCTTCCTTTCGACTCTTCCTTCCTTGAGTCTGGACGTAACAAGGAGGAGGAAGCCGAAAATAATTCAATAACTCAAGAGAGCCACGGAAAGAAAGGAGGAGGAGGAACAACCTCACCGTCAGCAGCTGCAACAACAACAGGTCGGTGATTATAATTTTAAACATATTATTTTAGTAACGGAAAATATGCGACGATTTAAATATTTCGCGATAAACGGGAAAGAAGCGAGTTTCGTAATACAAGCACTACTTGTAAGTGCGGATTTTTATCATGCATTAGAAAATGCATTCCGCAAAATTTGTGAATATGCTGTGCAATTGTGCGAACCGAGAAATTATGTTGGATTAGCTTTTCATTCATCGGATTTATCGCATTGGCCGACTGGTTTATCGTTTCGTCTGGTTCGCGACTTAACGATATTTGGCATCTCGTGGGGGAATTTGCTAGCGCAGAATGTCGGAAGAATATTGATATCGCACAGCATTTTAATATACGCGTTTTTAACGTTGCTGTAGCTATAGTTCGCGATGGTATTGAATTAACACCCAAAGACGTTGCGAAGCGCTCGATTTTAGTAATTCGTAATAATGATAATTTATGTTTATCACGCTCTCTCGTAACAGTGAGAATTTATTGTGAACGCGGTAACTAGCGTACGGGGAAGTTGCATGAAAAGTGGATTTCCGTTAACTTACCAGCACTCTGCGTTACAACGCGAGTTGGCTTAGTTACAGTTAACAAGGAATGCCGGTGTCGTGATACCTGATGAGAGTTGTGGAATTCGTGAAATCGACCTCTTACAGCGTCATTTATATTACGAGAATATCGTGATTGTCATTTACGATTTTAATACTTTCACTCGCGGCGGCAAACCACTAATAAAACAAAACTTATAAATGTAATGTATTATGAGGGTTCGCGTCATTATAATCTGATTTTGAATTTAAAAGCTGCCTCGGGATATCGTAGTTATTGCGAACCGTGTTCTAAAGACTATCAAAATAGTCACCCATGCTCAAGTAAGTGTACGCGTTGTTTCGCTGTGCCGTGTAATCAGTCCGATGCAGAAATAATTAAATGCGTTGCATGTAATCATATTTTTCACGGAGTCACGGAGTGCTTTGAACGTCATTGTGACGGTCAAATCGTACAATGATAAATTACGCACTAATATTTGTAGTGTCGTACAATTTTACGAAACTTACGGTCTCATCGTGAAGTCAGGTGAACACAAATGCGGCGTTTCTTTTTGCAAATTTTACTGCACTCAAATGGATAATAATCATTTGTGTCATATGCAACCTCATCGTGATAATGGTACTTTTAGCTTTGAATCATTACCATCGACGTTGAGGACATCAATAACGATCATTCAATTTATCAGCAAAGAGACGAAACGCGGATACACTCGCGGAAAGGGACGCGTTGCATTTGTATTCTATGATTTTGAAACGCGGCAAGATGAGACGTTTAAAGTTACGCCAAACGTGAAAAAATATGTTCTGATCATTTGCGTGGTACAACAAATTTGCGAAGCGTGCGCGGAGGAAAACGAAATGTTTGTGCGTTGTCGTTGATGTATGCGCGATTTTGTGTTTCGTCATAATCCTGTTAAACAATTTGTTGAATTTGCAACGCGAACGACAAAATGTTTCAAACAAATTATTTGCATAGCTCATAAAGCGATCGACGCTTAATTAATTTTGAAATATATTGTTGAAAATCGAATTAATCTAAAGTCGAAAGTAATTTTAAATGGAACAAAGATTATTTATCTTATTATTATCGTATTAACGGTTGAACATGCGAAGTTTGTCTATAATATAAATTATATGCCGATGCGTTCCTCGAAGTTGCCACAGACTTTCGGGCTAAAGGATAAAAACATTGTTACATCCGGTGGACTCCACAATTTTTTTTTCCTACGATCAAAACGTAGTTTGTCGTTAGAAAAAATAAAAGAGGAAATAATAAATTACGACATGTATGTACATAATAAAAGTGAAAACGTGCCAAGCAAAACGGCCGTAGATAAGCGAGCGACCGATAAATATGTAGAATCGGAAAATCTTTTATTCTTAGGGTCTCGTTTTAGATCTTATTTTATGATGACAGTTTTTGCATCTAGACTTTATTTTATGTGCAGCAACGTTTCTTTTGTTTTTGCGTAACGGCTGGCTCCCATCTGGAAGCCAAGCGGATCAGAATCGGTCCCTCTGACAATGATCAGTGGGAAAATCTTTCTTTTAAGTAGAATAAGTGGTCAGTCGAATATAAGCGAGACAACGAACAAGACGATCGACTCAAGCACTCGTCATTGTAACCGTGCTTCATTTCAATATCTTGTCTTACTTAATATAATTTTGTTTTTTTAATAAACTATTTTTATCATAACTATTGCTTGCATTTCCTATCGCCGTAAGCCCACACTTTACTACAAATATTATTGGCAAAGTACAAAAGATGTGGCGAAAAAAGTGCCGAAAGGATTTTCATTGAACAAAGACAAATAGCGGTGAAATACAGAGATAATTATCTTTTGATAAGAGGAGACAAAAAGTTATTTGGTATAAATTGATGGACGCGTGAAAGATTCAAGAGAAAAGGGAAGTCCGGCAGGAACATCTAGGTACGTAAATCGTTAACTGTAATATTAGATTTTAGGATAACAATTTTTTTTATCCTTAATGTTTTCTTTTCAGCAATACGGTTGTTCCAGCAATTAGGCGTACTCCCGATCACACACTCGTTATCGATTAATGCGATTAACGCCACGAGTACTATATCAAAGGGCATAGTACAGATTACCGTACGGTCTATGCAAGATAGCTTTTCTAAAGAATTGACGTGTCT
>NW_028141166.1:3100366-3147866 GCF_030444845.1 Prenolepis imparis | reverse complement strand
GTATATAAATGATATTGTGGATAACTGTCATAATGATTATAATATAAAAATGTTTGCGGATGATACTATACTGTATGTAACCGGAGATAGCTGTGAAGAGCTTGAATATAAAATGAATTTTATGTTTAATAGAGTAAAAAATTGGTTGCAAATAAATACACTAAAATTAAATACGAGCAAAACAAAATATATGATAGTAAGAGGCGTACGAAAAAAATTGTTAGGGAATATCATGCTAAAAGGTGAGGATGCTGTAATTGAGCGAGTTGAAAAAATCAAGTATCTAGGGGTAATTATTGATAGTAATTTAAAATTTGAAGATCATTGTGATTACATATTAAAAAAGGTAGGAAAAAAATAGGTTTCCTAAACAGAATAGGAAGTAATTTATCAACATATACTAGATGTTTTGTGTACAAGGTGATTATAGCTCCTTACTTTGAGTATTGCGCAACATTATTAATATGTATGAGTGAAACACAACTTAATAGACTGCAAGTGGCTCAGAATAGGGCAATGAGGGTTATATTGCAGTGTAATCGATATACTAAGATAGAAGTAATGATACAAGCGTTACAGTTTATGTCAATAAGACAGAGATTATATTTCAATGCATGTACTTTTATATTTAAATTAGTAATAGGAATGCTACCAATACAACTATGCAATAAAATACAAGTAATAAAAGAATTAAGCGGAATTCAAACAAGACAAGCTGAAGACATTAGAATTCATTTTCGGAAAACAAGAAATGCGCAAAAAAGTTTATTCTATGAAGGTGTGAAAATGTACAATGCCCTACCGGCTGTAGCCAAGGAATGTACAAACATAAATGTATTCAAACGTACTTTAAGAAATTATGTTATGTCTGCGGTCAATTGAATCTAATTCTGTACACTGCAAATAGCTGAGAAAGCTAAATAAAGACTCATTCATTCATTCTCTTTCGAAATCACTCTGGATTTCCCGCGATAGCGGAGCAATCCGTGATTTCTTTCATCTCCTTATCTCTCGAAATCACTCTGGATTTCCTGCGATAGCGGAGCAATCCGTGATTTCTTCCATCTCCTCTCTCTCTCTTGAAATCACTCTAGATTTCCCGCGATAGCGGAGCAATCCGTGATTTTTTTCATCTCCTTATCTCTCGAAATCACTCTGGATTTTCCGCGATAGCGGAGCAATCCATGGTTTCTTCCATCTTCTTTCTCTCTCTCGAAATCACTCTGGGTTTCCCGCGACAGCGGAGCAATCCGTGATTTCTTCCATCTCCTCTCTCTCTCTCTTGAAATCACTTTGGATTTCCCGCGATAGCGGAGCAATCCGTGATTTCTTTCATCCCCTTATCTCTCGAAATCACTCTGGATTTCCCGCGATAGCGGAGAAATCCGTGATTTCTTCCATCTCTTCTCTCTTTTTTCTATAATTTAGGAAAGCAGTGTCCCCCTCCAGGCCAGGTCACAATTCACATGCCTTTACTTTTGTTTTCCAGCAAAAGACGGTGGTGGGGGGTATCATAAATCGCTTGCTGCAAACCTTTGTCGCGTCATGATACGGACGCCATTTTGACATTTGTAGTCATTATGGAGGCTCTCTCCCGGTGACAGCCATTTTGTCGGGCCTTGTCCACGCGCTTTTTTATCTCCTCTACCCTCCTCTTTTTAAAAGACCGCGCACTTTGGCCAATCTCCACACTGTCCACTATATAACAAGCCAATTAAAACAAAGATCTATTATACATATAGTAAGCCAATCTAAACAAAGACATCTTTTTCTTCCAGACATTCTTCTCTCCTCCAAATTAGAACATTGGCCACTATGTGACAAGCCAATTAGAGATGTGTGTACTCACGCCAATGTCGCCATGTCGCCAGTGGGTGGATGGTGGGGATTTGTTTTGACGCCACATAATGGCCACCATACTACTGGTAAGAGGAAAAACGCAAGAGAGAATAAAAGAAGCTGATCAAAACAACAAACAAGTAGGATTAAATTTTAGAAATATTTTAAAAACACGCAGATTAAAAAATTTTGGAATAATGGGAAGAGGAACTAATTTACGTTCGGTTTCTGAGAGTGTAAATGTTTACGAGTGGATAGAAAACGCATTTCGCGAACTACATGCGTACGCAATACATTTGTGCGAAGCGAATGATTATGTCGGATTTTCTTTCGATTTCAGGAATTTATCACACGGTCCCGCTGGTAGATCGTTTCGGCCATCACGCGATTTGTCTCACGAAGACATTTGGAAACTTATAAGTTCAGCAGAGAGTTTGGAAGAGAGGGGGTCTTAATATAGCCTATGAGTGTAGCATTCGCATTTTTAGAGAATCTCCATGCGGGGCACAGTCATAACACTGGTGAGCTTACACACATTTATTTCTAATCTCAGATAATTTGTGTCTCCCATGTGCAATTGTAGCGGTGCATATTTACAATAAATGTGGCAATATACGTGTGGGAGAATTGTATGAAAAATAGAACACTGTGAGAAGGCAAAACTCTGTGTTACAACGTGGATTAGCAACTCGTAAAGAATGCCAATCTTACGATTCCAGAAAGGAAAGGAGGAAAATTTCTGAAATTAAACGCTTTCAGCAATATCTTGCTGTGGATAATATAATTATTTATAATACTGATATTTTTGGTCGGGGTGGTAAATCATTGTTCGACGGAAGCGAATTTCTATCCACTCTACACCGCGAAGCAATTTCGCCATTAAATGTATTATATCGCTTAGGTATCAAACATTATGATGTAATTTTAAAATGTCGCAGGTGGAAGAGAGTATTGCGTACCGTGCAATACAAGTTGTCATTTCCGATAGAGAAGAGAATCGTTGCTCCAATAAATGTTCGCGGTGTAACGGAATGCCGTCGTGTGAACAATCTAACGTGGAACTTGTTACGTGCAAGAATTGTAGGCGTAAATTTTTTAATCGAGTGCTTAAAGCGTCATTGCGCTAAAAAGTCATATAATGGAAAATCGCAAACGGAGCGTTTGTGAAATTATACGGTTTCGCAATAAGAAGCAGACGATTAATATATAAAAATATTAATATTAATATATAAAAATAAACAACAACACAAATGCAATATGTGTATTGCAATGTGTGTCGTTTTCTCTTGCCTTTAAATCATCTTTGCCACATGCTTCCTATCCTGATACCTATTCCTTTGCCAGATACATCAAAAGGTGCGTTTCCTCAATTATTTAATATTGTTAATAACCAAATCTATGTCGGAACACTATTTGAGATACATTATTAATCGCCTGATTCTATGCAGACAAAAGATGAAAAATTTCCAGCGTGGTATAACGAAATAACTCATGCGACCTACGTGTTTGATTTTCAACGCAAGATATTATATTACTGCAATAACGACGTAGATATTCTTAGATAAGCGTGCATGTCTTTTAGAAAAATTTTCCTGGAGGGTGGAAACGTGTGTCTGTTCGAGAAATGTACTACTATCGTCTATATGAGAGTATTTAGAAAAAAATTCCTGTGTCAAAAAGAAGTACATGGAAAAAACAGTATGGTAGGTTCACACATAAATCTGATCGTGCCAACCAGATTTAATAGTAAATAATATATTATTCCTGCGGACGGATACTGATGCGTAAATATTCATCTTAATCTTGCAAAGCTCTACAATGGCTAGTGTGGACGGAGCTCAGTCATCACATTATCTATGTAGCAGGCATGTCAAACACGCGGCCCGCCAACAAAAAAACTGCGGCCCGCCGAGACTTCTTGAAAATTTTTTCAAAAAAATTGCATTGTGAAAAACGACTTTGTCAAATATCTTCTAAAAAATAATATTAAATTGTCATTTGTTTATTTTTCATTATAGTTTTTATTTAAAAAATCGTAAAATATTTTTAATTTAAAAAGTAACAAGATATATATATAAAACGAATGTGTATAATATACATTGAATATACTAAATATAATAATCTTAAAAATCGTATTTTATTTATTCTTGGAACATTGAAAACATGCGGCTCTCAGCTTAATACAAAATAGATCATGTGGCCCATAATGTAACCGTAATGTAAAACGAGTTTGACATGTCTGATGTACCTAGAGTGATCGCGGGAATATCGCTTGGCACGGTTGTCGACGAATACTACGAATCGGAGGAAAACAGAGTAACGTGATATCATGCCCAGTAAACACGCAGGGATCATTTATGTAACAATTACAGAATATTTTATATATATATGTTACAGATCATTAAAACGAAACTATGACTTATCGTTTATGTCAATAACGTAATGAATCTATAAATGTTACATAGAATTGTTATGTAATTTTGATGTTACTTTGTTATATAACATTTATGTAATTTCGTGAATGTAAATGTGTATACTCTAAAAGTTTCGTAAATGCTACGTAATTTTAATGATATAATTGTAACGTTATATTAAATACGAAACATTTATGTATTTTGGTGAATGTAAATGTGTTTACTCTAAAAACTTCATAAATGCTACATAACTCTAATGACATAATTGTAACATTATGTTAAATACGTAACATTAATGTATTTACGTGAATGTAAATGTGTATACTCTAAAAGTTTTGTAAATGCTATGTTATTTTAATGACATAATTGTAATGTTATGTTAAATACGCAACATTGATGTATTTTGGTGAATGTAAATGTGTATACTCTAAAAACTCCATAAATGCTACATAACTCTAATGACATAATTGTATCATTATGTTAATTACGAAACATTTATGTATTTTGGTGAATGTAAATGTGTATACGCTAAAAACTTTATAAATGCTACATAACTCTAATGACATAATTGTATCATTATGTTAATTACGTAACATTTATGTATTTACATGAATGTAAATGTCTATACTCTAAAAACTTCATAAATGCTACATAACTTTAACGACATAATTGTAACATTATTTTAAACATGTAACGCTAACATTATTTTATTGACATCGATGTATATATTCTGTAAAAACCTTGAACCGTTACATAACTATAATAACGAAATTGCTATATCGCAATAAACATAAAAAAATATGTAAGTTTGTTGACGTTTTTGAGCATTCTGAAAAAATGGGACATATAATATCATTGAAAAAAACGTATCTGGAATACATTTTTGAATATTTTCTTAATATATAATTACTTTCAACATTTATAATTTTATTAACGTCATTAAATATTTGTGAAAAAATGGAATTTGATATTATATATACATAATCAAATTTTTCGAGTTCAGTTTTTTCACAAAGTACTTAATGACATTAATATAGAATTATATAAATGTTGAAAGTAATTATACATATCAAGAAAATGTTCAAAAATGTATTCTAGATACGTTTTTTTCAATGATATATTATAATATGCATGCCATTTTTTTAGAACGCTCAAAGACGTCAACAAAGTTACATATTTTTTTATATTTAATGTGATATCGCAATTTCGTTATTATAGTTATGTAACGGTTACAAAATTTTTACAGAATGTATACATTGATGTCAACAAAATAATGTTAATGTTATACATATTTAACATAACGTTACAATTATGTCATTAGAGTTACATAACATTTATGAAATTTTAAAGTTACACATTTACATTCACGAATATATATAAATGTTACGTAATTGACATAACGTTACAATTATGTTATTAGAGCTATGTAGCATTTACAAAACTTTTTGAGTATACACATTTACATTTATACAAATTACATAAATGTTACATAACAAAGTAACGTCAAAATTACATAACAATTCTATGTAACAATTATAGATTCATTACGTTATTGACATAAACGATACGTCATAGTTTCGTTTTGCTGATCTATAACATATACATATATAAAATATTATGTAATTATTACATAAATGTATTTTTATTGAAATTATTTATGTTCTTTGTTTCAGACGCGTAATTAGCAAATTTTTCTCTGCATTATGCGTCTATGTGAGTTTATGTGAATTTGCCCTTACTGGATAAGTCTGCTGTGATTAGCTTAAGTGTGTGCAAGTGCGTAATTGCAAAAAGTATCCCGCGCATTCCGCGTGCTCTACTTTTCAATATGGCAGCATCTACGAAGACGGCAGTCGTGCGTGCGTGAAAGTCGTCTCGAAAGTGTGAACAGTGTCAAGATTTTGGTAAGTATAACATAAAAACTAATTTAATATTGAATGCTAATAACTGAAAATCGTTGTCTTGTGGTAAAATATTAATTCTATGGATTGAATTTCTTTTGTACAGAAACAAGAGATGCATCACGTAAGAATCGTGTGTGAAAACCGCGTGGGTATAATAAAGGACATACCGGCAGCATAAGATACACCTCGTGCCTCATTATTTTTATCTTCGGTGAGTACGATTAATTTTATTCAATATCATATTTCCCATATCTTTTTACATCATTTCTTGCACGAGCATTTAATGAGAAAAATAAGAAATTAACCTATTACCCAGGTAGCAAGGTATCGTCATTTTGACGTCATTTTTTAGTCATTGGTTACGTCAAATTTACCTTTAAAATGACGTAAAAGTGACGTTAAAATGACGGTCCTAAGATACAGATATTTATGACGACAAAATGACGACATTTCTCCAATATAAAATGACGTATATACAACATATATAATTGGTGGAATTTAGCCACTTTTAAAAATTTCTCATTAATCTATAGTGTAAAGCTAATCCATTGAATTTTGAACTCTTTATCAAATAAAATAATAAAGATAGAATATATATATATATATATATATATATATATATATATTATAGAACATATATTAAAATAAAACTACAAATGTAATATAATTTTTATATATATATATACACACACACACATATATGTATATATATATATATTTTAAAGTTATTCTTTTATTCAATTTACTTTTATTATCTTTATAATAAAACGTTTTTTTTTAATTACAGTTATTATTGTTTATTGTGTGAGTAATCTAATATTTCTTTAATGTTTCTAGATATATAGGATGTACATACGTTAATAGCAGAAATGTTCGAAAAAATGGAAGGTTTTGTATTTATTTTTTGTCTTATAATCTTGTTTTAATATCTCTTTTTGGCATTGTTTACTCAATACTATTAATTTTTCAGATAATTTTAAGAAAATACATACAGAGCTATAACTACAGTTACATTAGGAATACAAGATCTAAATGTTCGTTTAACAAACATAGAAAAATAAAATAATCAACATAAATCTAAAGCATCTGCCACTGATACATCAAATATACAACAATCTTTTCCGTTTAAAAATGTAAATGAAGTAACAGCTTTCGAAAACCGTTTAACACAAAGTGTAGATGAGTACAACAATTTTGTAAGTTTAGTTATTTAAATGTAGTTATTTAAATGCAAATTTCATCTAAATAGAACAATAGAAATTATATTATCGGTATGTTTTATTCCTAAAGGTGTTGTATATATCTCGCATAGGCGGAAGGTCCGCTAAGGAAAATTTAATTCATATATACCGAACTTTATTTTCTAATGAAGTTGCCAAAGAATCGTTTAGGAAAGGATTACGAAATCATTTTAAAATCAGTAGCTTAAAGTCTATATTAATGGGAATACAAGGTAAAACATATTTTTATATTTATAAATAAGTTTATAAAATATGAAATTTAATTTAATGTAAAATTTCTGTAATAATTTAGCAACAATTTCGCATCTCGCAACATCAATTCGCAAGCAAAGAGTTTGAAGATGTTACAAAAGAATGGTTTCGCCAAGGTGGTCAGAGGTTTAGCAGACAACAAAAAGACTTCGAAGAAGCAAATCCGCAAGTTATTTAAAGTTATTTAAATGTTACAAAAGCTTATCATTTTTTCATTATAATCTTTTTTCTATTAGTCTATGAGCTTTAAGTTTAAGTAAAATTATTTAATATAATTCAAATTATCATTATAAATGTTATTTGAAACAAATTAGTAGTTTTATAAATATTAATAATATATTTGTTAAAAGATTTATTAATTCATAATTTGTTTTATATTGATTAATAAATTTGTTAAAAGATTCATTTAACAATTTATGTGTGGAAATAAAGAGTTGTTCAAGAAACCAAGTTTTTATTGTTTTATATATAATTAATATATATACGTTACCTGTAAATTACATAATGGTTACCAGAACAGATAATATCTGTTCTGTAAATAATGTATAAATATTACAGAACAGTGTGTACTAAATTCTATTACAATTACGTAATTTTATATCTAAATTTTATGTATCTATTACATATTTTATACAGGCATTATGTTGCTGACATTTCCATCTAAACATCACTCAAAAGTTGACGTAATGGTTTATCATATCTGTTCTGTAAATGTTACAGAATAGTATTTACTATGTTCTGTTGCAGTTACGTAATTTTATATATAAATTTTATGTATTTATTACGTTTCAAAAGTTGGCATAACGATTACTTTATCTGTTCTGTAAATGTTATGTAAATGTTAGAGAACAGTATTTACTATGTTCTGTTATAGTTACGTAAATGTTACAGAAAAGTGTTGACTATGTTCTGTTATAGTTACGTAAATGTTATAGAGAAGTGTTGACTATGTTCTGTTACTGTTATGTAAATGTTACAGAAAAGTGTTGACTATGTTCTGTTACTGTTACGTAAATGTTACAGAAAAACTTTATGTATCTATTGTAAGGGTTTCGAGACCGACAGGCATAGAACCATTCCCACGCACGTAGAGAATCGATGGGCATAGGGCCACTTGAAACCACGCGTGCGGACAGTATATAACTCGGCGATACTTTAAGTGCGACGCGTTGCCTCTTCAAGAGGTTCGCGACACTCAGGACGCTGCGTCCCGTCGACCCGGCCTGCGTTTGTTTATGCATCGACGATTTCGGGTGTAGAGTTAGTTAATGATAAAGAGGCAGTTCCACGCCTGCCCTCGAACAGAATGGTTCGACTAAGCTAACGGCAGACGGCCGGCCACCGATGCAAAATCCGCGTATACGATTAAGCCATATAATTAAGTTGTAATCTTTGTGAATAAACTGCGATTTAATATCAGCTCGCTATCTTTGACGTGCCCTCCCTACAAAATTCAGAAGTGGGATTCTATCGGTGTTAAACCGGCGTTATGTTAAGTGGGACCAGTTATGTTTTATGGATAATTTCGACGATCTTTACGAGGAAATCGCGAAAAGTTATGCTTATGAAGTCGCGGGCGAATTAAGAAGAAGCCATTTATGTTGCGCGCTCGCTTCATGTTATGTTTATGCTTTATTCGTGTATGCGGTTTATGTTACGCGTTCGGTTTGTGTGCCTGTCGTAAGTCCGGTTCGTGTTTGTGATCCAGGCAATGTTATGTTTATGAGACAGTGCAACACATTTAAGAAAGAAAAAAAAACCGTGCGGACTGTATTGAACTCAATTTATGCGCCTTATGACCCGAGGTTTTTGAACTCTCGTTACGAAGTCACGCTTTCAAAACCGTGACATACTACGTGCGAACGGATTGACGTGTGATCTTTGTTATCTTTTACGTGCTGTTGGTGAAAGGAATCAAGATGAGCACACTTACGGTGGTAGAACTTAAGGAGAAGCTGAGGAGTAGAAATTTGTCGACGTTCGGGTTAAAAGCCGAGCTAGTGAAACGGCTGATGGAGGCAGGAGTCCCGCCCGAAGAATTAAGCTTAACAGAATCTGCTCATGACGAGACGCATGAAGTGCAACTCGACGAACCTCAGCCAGGGACGAGCGCTCAAACCACCGTCTCTACCTCACGTGAAGTCGAACTCTTACGGAAGGAAAGAGACTTAGCCGCGCGCGAGGCCGAATTTTTGAGAAGAGAATTAGAGCTGTTGAGAATGTCGCCACGATCGGAAGATACATCCGCTCGACTCGGCGTGAAGAAATGGCAAGAGCTCAAAGATTTGGTCGGTGAATTTAGCGGCAGTAATTTAGACTTTGAACGATGGGAGAAGCAAGTAAAGAAACTACTCTCCTCTTATGACTTGGACGACCACAGAGCGAAACCGCTGGTGTGCAGCAGATTGAGCGGCAAAGCGTTAAAGTGGTACCATTCGAGAGTTGACTGTGTCGAACTAAGCTGTGACGACCTCCTGCGAGAGCTAAGAAGAATGTACGGGCAACGGCCAGATCAGCTGACTTTGCGACGCGAACTCGAGGCAAGAGTCTGGAACGCGGGTGAAACGTTCGCAGATTATTTGTACGATAAAGTGACGCTAGCAAACCGAGTGCCAGTTTCGGACACAGAAATCATTAGTTACGTCATCGAAGGCATTCCCAGCCAGGAACTACGCACGCAGGCGAGGGTGCAATGTTATCAGTCGGTGGACGCTATGCTGACTGCATTCACAAGCGTTCCGCCGCCGAAAGAATCTCACCGATCTTTTGCACAACGTCGCGAAGGTCCTCCGGCGACAGGAAGAAACAAGCAGCAGCACGAAGAGCAACGTAAACCAAAGGAGGCAAATCCACCAAAAAAGTGCTACAATTGCAACGAGATTGGGCATTTTGCAGCAGACTATACGAAGCCAAAGAGGGATCGAGGATCCTGTTTCAAGTGCGGAAAATTCGGTCATCGAGCAAAGCAATGTCCCCCGAAAGAAGACATCAATTGCGTGACGCAGGAGCAGCGAGAGGACGACGATTTCCGTCGACGAGTAGAATTGCTGATAGACGAAAAGGACGGTAATTTTAAAATGAATTTTAACGCGCTACTCGACTCGGGAAGTCCTATTTGCTTTGTCAAAGAATGTCATATTCCCCGGAAGTATATGTTTAGCGATTCCGGACATGAACGTTTTTGCGGCGTTAACGGCAGCGGATTGAAAGTGCTGGGTCGTGTAAAAGCGACGCTCATATTCAATTGCGAAAAATATAACGTTGTATTGCGCGTTGTTCCGGATAAAACAATGAAAAATTCTATGATTTTAGGACGCGATTTTATGAAGTTAGCGAAACTATCGTTAAAAAATGAAAAAGTTGTCGATATTATGAATATTCAGATAGATGATAATGACGCTCGCGTATCTCCGCAGGATGTGCGTATTAACGAAGATCTTTCGATTGGGGTGAAAGCGCGAGCACGCGAATTGTTTGAAAAATGTTATGTTTATCCGAAAAGACCACTGATTCCCGCAGTGGAAAACATTATGAAGCTTACGCTTACAAACGATAAACCATTTTCGTGCGCATCGCGTATACTTTCGTATGATGAGAAAGCCAAGCTGCGATGTATTTTAGACGATTTGACTGCCAAAGGCATTATTAGAGAGAGCGCATCCGAATATGCGTCGCCGGTTGTTTTGACGAAAAAGAAAAACGGAGAAATGAGAATGTGTATAGATTTTCGAACTCTTAATAAAATAACGACTCGCGATAATTTTCCGCTTCCGCTAATTGAAGACCAATTAGATTTATTAGAAGGGAAAAAATATTTTACGACGTTGGATCTCAAAGACGGGTTTTTTCACATTAAAATGCACGAGGACTCGATAAAATATACTTCGTTTGTCACGCCGTTAGGGCAGTACGAGTATGTAAGAATGCCATTCGGGCTAAAGGGCGCTCCTCTTAAGTTTCAACGTTATGTCACACAAATATTCAAGGATCAAATTGACGCAGGAGAAATATCGGTATACTTAGACGATTTTCTCATCGCGACGGAGACGATAGAGCACCACTTTCAGGTACTTGAAAAGGTTTTCAAACTGCTCGTCGCGAACCGTTTAGAGTTACGCTTAGATAAATGCCGATTCCTTCAAACAAAGTTAGATTATTTAGGGTATACAATAACTAACGAAGGCATACGACCCACGGAGCAGGGTATCAAAGCGATAAAAAATTTCCGGATCCACGAAATGTTCGAGATGTTCAAAGCTTTTTGGGTTTATGTTCTTATTTTAGGAAGTTTGTTGAAAACTTCTCAATTATAGCAAAACCGCTGTACGACCTGACAAAGAAAAATGCGGATTTTGTTTCGAAGAGACAGAAAGACAAGCATTTGAAGCGCTTAAAGCTCGATTAATTGATGCACCCATATTAAGCTTGTATTCCCCGCGAGACGAGACGGAGCTCCACTGCGACGCGAGTTCAGCTGGATTCGGGGCGATTCTATTGCAAAGAAAGGCAGATCGGAAACTGCACCCTGTATTTTATTTTTCGAAGAGAACGACCGAGGCAGAATCGAAATATCATAGTTTCGAACTAGAGACGTTAGCGATAATTTATGCACTTCGCCGATTCCGAACATATTTACTCGGATTAAAGTTCAAAATTATTACCGATTGTCAAGCATTAAGTCTGACATTAAATAAAAAAGAGACCAATCCCCGCATTGCACGATGGGTATTAGAAATGCAAAATTATGATTACATTATCGAGCATAGATCAGGTTCTCGAATGCTGCACGTAGATGCATTGAGTCGGCAAGTCTTTGTGATCGAAGATAACTCTTTCGATAAAAATCTCGCGTTATGTCAAAACGACGACCCTGCAATTCTAAAGATTCGTAAAGAGTTAGAACTTTCGGAAAGCAAATTATTCGAAATGAGAAACGGATTAGTGTACAAGAAAAATCAAGAACAGATTTTGTTTTACGTTCCCGCCATGTTAGAAACGAGCGTTATCCATAAGTATCACAATGAAATGAGTCACGTTGGCGTCGAGAAAACGATTCGAAATATTTTAAGTAGTTATTGGTTCCCAGAGATGAAATCGAAGGTTGAAAAGCATCTTAAGAGTTGTCTCAAGTGTATCGCTTTTACGCCGAATTCCGGAAAGACCGAAGGGTCACTACACAACATACCGAAAAGTAGTGTACCATTCGCTACAATACACGTCGACCATTTAACTCCCGCATCAAAGTCGAGCTCTAGCAAAAATCGATATATTTTTTCAATTGTCGATGCCTTTACGAAATATGTTAAGTTATACGCTACTAAAAGCACCAATGCGGTAAAGAAGTCATAAAATGCCTTCAATCATATTTCGAGTATTATAGTCGTCCATTACGCATTATTTCGGATCGAGGCAGTTGCTTTACGTCGCGTGAGTAGGAATACTATGAGAGTTCTAACCCAGGTCCTCTGAGGGGGGTGCGGGGCGCGTGGGGTTCTCCGAGGCGAGGGGTATGACGTCACGCGGGGCGGGGGTATCTCGTAGGCGCGGGGGCTGACGTCACGCGGGTGGAGGGGGATGTTTCGACAAAAGGGGGGGGGTCTAAGCATGTTCGGCAACTGATTATCTTTGTGATTTATGGCTACCCGAAGCCATAAAACTGTTTTTCATTTTATGGACATTTTATCATTAGGAAAGGAATGAAGATTTTAGGGCCGACGCTGCGACGAACATGTCAAACGTTATTTATAGGGGTGCAAATGTAAAAGCGTTGACGTTCGACAGCTTTGTACCCTCGCGGAAAATCGGTCGTAAACGAGAGCGAAACATTTTCCTAAATATCTTTTAAGGAAGAATTGCGATAATTTTGAGAGGGATGGGGGTTGAAGCTTATGGAGAGAGAGTCTGTCTCCACATCAAAAAGTCTCGAACAGTCGCCGAGCGAAGTGAGTGTAAAAAAATAGTGAAAAAAATGACTGGAGGTTTTCTGCGCCGTACGCTCCCCGAAATAGTAAGTTGTACAATTTATTTAAAACTATTGTACAGAATATTGCAATATGTTTAGATATATATATTAAATATTCATATTTTTCAGATGATCTATAACATTGTGCAAAATTTACGGCCGCAACACGTGGTGGAGCAAGGTTTAACTGAACGAGAGTGGGTGAGAATGCTGAGGTGGGAACATCGACAAATGTTTGCAGAAATGTGGTGCGAAACTGCAGAGGCGCGGGAAATGGATGCCAATAACAGTTGGCTATGGGAGAACATGTATGCTCTTCGGGAACTGTTTGGTCTAGAGCCATATCCACCAGAACCTGTGGTGGAAAATTGGAACTAGTAAGTATTTCTTTTAATTATAAATTATTAAAATAATTAATAAAAATTTTCTGTTATGCAGGAGTCCCCGCCCAGCCGTCGCCTCCGCTTCTCACAGCACCTAGCATTCGGCTGCCTCACCGCCTCGCATCCACAATCGTCGGCTTTACCATAGCCACCTCCATCACCGACAATTTTTATATATTATGATATTCATTTATATTTTCATCTTTATATTTTCATCTTTATATTCTTATCTTTATATTCATTTATATATATTTTTTAAAATTTTATATCCATTTTATATTCACATTTATATATTCACATTTATATATTCACATTTATATATTCACATTTATATACATTTATATCCATTTATATTCTTTTAAACACACACACACACACACACACACAAATGTATAATACACATTTATTCATAATTAAAAATAATTAATATTAAATTAATATATTCATTTTAAAAATTCCTCTTCTTTTCCTTCACTGCGTCATCTCTCGCATGCGCCTCTCGCTATCTCTGTCTCTCGCGTTCACCTCGCGCTCTCTCTTTCTCTCCTAAGCGCTATCTCTAGCAGTCCCTAACCTCGCGTCATCTCTCTCTCTCTCTCTCTCTCCTCGCCGCAACATCTCTCTCCTTCACGTTCGCCTCACACCCTCTCTTTCTCTCGCGTTCACCTCGCGCTCTCTCTTTCTCTCCTAAGCGCTACCTCTCTCGCAGTCCCTAGCCTCTCGGTCCCTAGCCTCGCGATCCCTAGCCTCTCAGTCCCTAGTCTCGCGATCCCTAGCCTCTCAGTCTCTAGCGTCACGTTCCCCCTTCCCCGCATGACGTCATCCCCCACAAGGACCGTGCAACGAGCTACGTATGAGTGCAATATTTGTAGATGGTATCTTTACGACTTTTTTATGAGGGTTCTTAGACATTTTCCCCAAAAAGGTATAGAACAAGCGCCGATGATTAACAATTTTGTACCCTCGTTAATATAATTTTATTACGGAAGCGCCGATGTCCGGCTGCTCGTCAACGGAGCGTTCTAGAGTTCATTAAAACTATGTTTTTCATTTTATGGACATTTTATCATTAGGAAAGGAATGAAGATTTTAAGCCGACGCTGCGACGAACATGTCAAACATTATTTATAGGGGTGCAAATGTAAAAGCGTTGACGTTCGGCAGCTTTGTACCCTCGCGGAAAATCTCCCATAAAAACGAGAGCGAAACATTTTTCTTAATATTTTTTAAGGAAGAATGCAACGTATCGGCGCCAACGTTCGGCAGCTTGTGTCCTTACTCCTCTATCCATAAAACCGATATCTCGGGAAACTATCTTTTGAGATACGCCAAATGTTAGAAAAGAAGATAGAATTAGGTGAAATATATATATAAGGAGGATGAGAGCGCGTCAAACCATAGTACGATTTGAAAGCGCATAGATGCAGCGGTGAAAAAAGTTTAGTGGTTACTTTCTTGTATTAGAAGTGTTAGTGGTATAATAGTGAATAAAAGAAATAATGGAAAACATCGAGCAGAACGAACGCGACCTGTTGGAGCGGTCCCATCAAATCACCACCTTGGGCGAATATTTTGAATGGGCGCTGCGCTGCGAGGACTTTATCAAACTGCTCGAAGAACGCAGTCGTGTCAAGCGTCCGCGACTCTCCATTGGATATAGACAATCTTTGGTTGCTAGAATCGCGCGACTCGAGGGTGCAAAGACTCGATTGCAGAGACAGTTTATACCCAGTGGTGGTAATTACAGTGGCGGTAATTACAGTGGCGATAATAACACGGGAAGACTCGTTTGGCGAGAGATCGATACCGCGTTCGAAAATCGGATACTGACAGGTGCGGTGATTAACGCAGACTATATCGAACCGCGACAATTTTTGGAAGACGCTAGTAGTGTAGTTCTCGAGCAAGTGCAAGATGTTATAAAAATACACAACTGTGCAAAAGTAAATACCGTGTTCAACGGTGAGTTTGTGACAGGTGATATGCGCTCCAACAAAAGCATTAACACGCGAAATTATGAACTCTTTCGCACGTCCGATTTACACGAGTGGTATGAGCGGCATGTCATCGAATCCACATTGGCGTCTCTCGAAGAGTTTCAGGAACGTGATAGCGGATGGGCATTGTCACGAATCCTTGATCTTACGGTCAACGTCAACAAGTGCAATCCTATGCGCGCGGGGTGTTATCTAAACTTACCGCGAGAAATTATGACGAAGAGAGCAGTGGTGAACGTGCGATCAACGGACAATGCATGTTTCGCATGGTCAGTGGTGGCCGTTCTGTACCCCGCAGAAAGACATGTGGAACGAGAATTTTCATATCCCCATTACACGACAGTGTTAAATCTTCAGGACATTGAGTTTCCGATGACGTTAAACCAAATTAAAAAGTTTGAACTGGCAAATAACATCTCAATCAACGTCTACGGCATTGAGAGGAAGAAGGAATTATCTATTCTTCCGATACAGCTCACCGATCGGAAGAGAGAAAAACATGTAAATATGCTGTATGTGGAGGAGGACGACAGCGTTGGGCATTTCGCGTATATAAAAAATCTATCTCGGCTTGTCAGCACGCAACTGAGCAAACACAATGGTCAAAAATATATCTGCGATCGGTATGTATATTTATTGCAAACTATATAATAATTTTAAATAAAATTGTAAATAAAATTGTAATTTTTTTTTCACAGATGCTTGCACTTCTTTAATTTGAGCGAAAAATTGGAGGCTCACATTGCGGACTGTCGAGAAATGAACGACTGCGCTATCCGATTACCAAGCGATAAAGACAAGTGGCTCGACTTCGACAACTACAACAGAAAGGAGCGATTTCCCTTCGTGGTGTACGCCGACTTGGAGTGTGTGCTGAAGAAGACGCCGGAACATGCGTCATACTCCCAACATCACGAGGTATTTAGCGTTGGGTATTACGTGCAATGTTCGTACGAGAACTCGTTATCCGCGTATAATTCTCGCCGTAGTATCGATTGCGTTTCATGGTTCGCCGAAGAACTTAAAAATTTAGCGCATCGCGTAAAGGGTATTTTGTCTGATAATGTCCACATGACAAAATTAACGCAAGATGAATGGGAAAAATTTCATAGCGTCACGCAATGTCACATTTGCGAAAAACCGTTTGCGCCGGATGATACACGCGTACGCGATCATTGTCATCTGACCGGGCGATACAGGGGTCCCGCGCACTCAAACTGTAATCTAAACTACAAAGACTCTTATGTCATTCCTGTAGTTTTCCATAATCTATCCGGCTATGACGCACATTTTATCATAAAAGAAATAGCTACCGCGTATGAAGGACGCGTAGATGTGCTTCCAATAACAAAAGAAAAATACATTTCATTTACGAAGACTGTCAATAGTACCGACGACGATAAAGATCGGAAAGCTTGCATGAAATTACGATTCATCGATTCATACAAATTTCTCAGTGCTAGTCTTGACAAATTGGCATCTTTTTTGAATAAGGATAAGTTAAAAATTTTGCGTTCCAATTTTTCCGCATTATCCGCTAACAATTTTGAATTATTAATGCGAAAAGGTGTCTTTCCGTACGAGTACATTGACTGCGTGGACAGGCTGCAGGACACGCGTTTACCACCACGCGAATCGTTTTACAGTTCTTTAACCAGTGACACTGTATCCGAGAGCGACTACGCACACGCCGTCAACGTGTGGCAGCAGTTCTCCATTCAAACCTTGGGTGAATACAGCGATCTGTACTTAAAAACTGATGTCTTGTTGTTGGCAGATATATTTGAAAACTTTCGCGACACTTGCATCGCGAGTTACGGACTCGACCCTACGTATTATTATACTCTTCCTGGGTATACATGGGACGCTATGTTAAAACATACATGCGTAAATTTCGAACTGCTTACCGATATCGATATGGTTATGTTTATTGAACGGGGTATACGCGGCGGTCTAAGTCAATGTTCAGGAAGATACGCGCATGCTAATAACAAGTACATGCAGTCATATGATCCATCGAAACCATCATCATATTTAATGTATTTAGATGTAAATAATTTGTATGGATGGGCAATGTGTCAACCACTGCCTTATGCCGATTTTCGATGGGTCGACGATGTATCTAACTTTGACATCTCGTCAATAGCGCTCGATTCACCTACAGGCTATATCCTCGAAGTAGATTTAGAGTATCCACAACATCTTCACGACACGCACACTGACCTACCGTTTTGCCCGACACGTGACAAACCGCCCGGCAAGCGGGAAGATAAGCTTCTCGCAACGCTATATGATAAGAAGCGTTACGTCATACACTACCGCAACCTGCAGCAGTGCACGCGTCACGGCCTTCGCGTTACAAAAATACATCGCGTATTACAATTCACTCAATCCGCATGGCTCCGCGATTACATTGAACTAAATACAAAATTTAGAACACAAGCGAAAAATGATTTTGAGAAAAATTTGTACAAATTGATGAACAACGCGGTATTTGGCAAAACGATGGAAAATGTGCGTAATCATGTAGATGTAAAATTATTGACAAAGTGGGACGGACGATACGGAGCAGAGGCGATGATAGCGAAACCAAATTTCCATAGCAGGAGCGTCTTTTCAGAAAATTTAATTGCCGTAGAATTACGTAAACTAGAAGTAAAATTTAACAAACCAATCTATGTTGGTATGTGTATACTCGACATATCGAAAGTGTGTCTGTACGAATTTCATCACGAGTACATGTCACCGCTCTATCGTGACAGATGTCGGATAATGTACACCGATACAGATAGTTTAATATATCATATTAAATGCGAAGACGTGTATGAAAATATGAAACGCGATATCGCTAGATTCGATACGAGCGATTATCCAATTGACAACGCGTACAGTATACCGCTTGTGAATAAAAAGGTGCCAGGTCTAATGAAGGATGAAAATAATGGCGCGATAATGACTGAATTTGTAGGACTTAGAGCAAAAATGTACGCTTTGCGAGTAGATGGTAAGAAAGATACAAAAAAGGTTAAAGGTGTCAAAAGTAACGTTGTCGCGAGAACGATAACATTCGACGATTATACGCGGTGCCTGAACGACGAGATTGAAATGACACGTAGTCAGTCATGTATTAGGTCGAAATTGCATGAAGTATACACCATCTGCGAGACAAAAATTGCTCTAAGTCCGTACGACGATAAGCGGTATATCATACCTGATTCGACCGACACATTACCATGGGGACATTATCAGATACCCTTATAAAATATAATGTAATATAATGTAATATAATGTATGTGCGATATGTTATGTAACATATGTGTATGTATTTCATATATTGGAACGGAAAGGATGTATTAATAAAGATTTTGTATTTCACATATTTCATGTATATTGTAATATTTCAAATACTTTTATTTGTTGTACACATTATATATTTTTTAATTTTTGAGTAATTAATAAATACAATTTGTATGAATTAAATTGCATTGTCCTTATGTATCCAAGAGTTGTGCGAATTGTCAAATCCCAGCCATTTTACGTAAACCTCGTCACCCCTCCTGCGCAGTACTTTCTCTACGAGATATACGTCCGGATAATTCGCGCTATGCAACTCGTGCTCGTAAAACGCTCCAGCGACAGATGTTTTGCGATAGTCCTCGAGTAGATAGGTTACAGGATTAGTACGCTGCACTTTAACAATTTTAAACACTTCGGTTGTCCAATTTGGTGTGTAACCCTTCTCGAAAAGTTTCTTGTACTTGCTAACGCGTACCGGGTCACCTACTTTGAATTTCGCCGGAGCGGCAATCTTTATGTTACTATATACCGTTTTTAAAAGTTTATCAGCGATCGCGGGGGTGACGTCGACGGGTCGCATGCCGATCGTTCGATGCTTGCGCGCGTTGTAATCCGATATGAGTTCCGCCAACGCGTCGATCCACTTGTAAGTTCCGTTCAGCGTAAACATCTTCCACATGTCGTTCTTCAGCGTGCGATTGAATCGCTCCACAACCGATGCCTTCAATACCGAATATGTAGAATAGTGATTGATGTTATGTTTCCGTATAAGCCGTTGCACGTCGGCGTTATAAAATTCTTTCCCCATATCGGTTTGCATGTTTCTCGGGCATCTCTTGCTATCTCGAATTATCTCGGCGATAGCGTCAGCCGTCTCGCTTCCACCTTTACTCTTGAGTGGTATGGCCCACGCGTACTTGCTCAACACATCGATGACGGTGAGTATGTAGTGGTAACCTCTGTTGAAACGAGAGTACGGACGCATCTCGACGATGTCAGCTTGCCACAGGTCATCGTATCCCCGCACTATGACGTGTCTTCGGGGAAAATTTTTCCTTGCCGGCGCGTGCAGTTCGTTCACCAACTGCCGTTTCTCCAAACTATGTTGTTTCATCGCTTCGTCGGTTTTTCTCGATCGCCGTTTGTCGCTCGTTTTATGATTCATTTTCGTTTGTCGTTCTTCAATAGCCGTTCCTGACCCGTTCTTGAGCCGTTCGTAGTCGTTCCTGACCCGTTCTTGAGCCGTTCCTGACCCGTTCGTAGCCGTTCCTGACCCGTTCGTAGCCGTTCCTGACCCGTTCGTAGCCGTTCCTGACCCGTTCTTGAGCCGTTCTTGAGCCGTTCTTGTGTTGTTACTTCCGTTCTTGACCCATTCGAAAATCGTTCTTGATTCGTTCGCTGCCTTGTTCACAGTCGTTTCTAACCCGTTCGTAGCCTTTCCTGACCCGTTCGCAGCCGTTACTGACCCGTTCGCAGCCCTGCTTGAGTTGTTTGTAGCCTTGCATGTAGCCTTTAAAGACTTGTTCATAGCCTCGTTCGCAGCCCTGCTTGAGTTGTTGGTAGCCTCGTTCGCTGTTGCTAGACCGTTCATAGCCTCGTTCGCAGCTGTTGCTAGGCCGTTCACTACCACTCATTGTAGTTAGATAGTAGTTCGATAATCCTTCGTAGCTGTTCGATAATTGTTCGTAGCCGTTCGATAACCCTTCGTAGATGTTCGGTAACCGTTCGATAGCCGCTCCTAACCCGTTCACTGCTGCTCATTCAGGTTGATAGCCGTTTCTGAGTTAGCGTTAGCCGCGCGTTGAAGTTCGTTTATCACAATCTGTATTGCCCGCACATCCTTCTCGAACGAAGTCAGCTTCTCATCTGATTCTTTCTGTTGATTCATCAATCTTTTAACGCAGGATTCCACATACAGTTTGTTGACGGCATCGGTGTCAGCCTCAGGTTGCGCTACACGACGAATCTTCCTCGACCTTGCGTCATAGTCCGTAACGACGCGACACAGAGCGTTTTCGTGCACATAACTTTTCACCAATCTATCCCAAGAACCGCTTGTGCCGGTTGCATCATTTCTTGGTTCGAATAATCCAAATTTGTTGATAGGCATTTTTTTTTCCACCGATGAGTGACGCTGATCGACTGATTAGATTTGTCGAGACACCATTCAATTTATAATAATGCCTGCTTCGCGAAGTTCCTCGATGATCGACAGGATCTCATTGTCGTGAGCGTTGTGGCCAGCTCGGCGCGAAGCGTCCAGCAATCGCACCCGATCCACTAGCTCGTTGGGGTCATCCCAGTGTATGTAATCGATCTTATTGTCGGTTAGCGCCATCGCGTGAGGCATGAATACTCCCTTTCCAGATTTTTTCTTTTCAATCGATATCAATGGTGCGATTATATGTTTGTACTTGTATCCCCTGTTGCTTCGTAATTGGCCTTGTGTGTCATAATTGCGTTTATGCGCGTTCGTCGCCAATAATATACTCTTGTATTTACGCATATCATCCTCCGTGTAAATGTCATCATCGGGAATTCTCTTGAAGATCAATTCGTATAATCCTGGTGTACCAATGTACCTCACTTCATCTATAATTATAGAGTCATATTTGTCAATGTCGAATCGTTTGTTACCGAGACGCATTTCATCCTTGTCGAAATAGACACCGTACACGTGATCGATTTTCCTTTCTTTGTCGCCACCGAGGAGAGTGCTCATGTACTCTTGTCCCAGTGGTCCCAAGTGCTTTCGCAACATTTCTTGACCTTCCAGCGTTTGTAATGTGTTTCGAACAAACGATGTTTCGAGCGTGCTGCCCGAGGTTTCGAAAACATTTTCGTTTGCGAGTGTTTCGGGTATCATAGGTTGTACGATTCTCGTTGTCGCGAACGGTGTAGAGCTTATCATCGGTTCATCCAATAAAGCATTCGATGTACGCGGTGTCGATGAGCGATTCGGGTTTGACCGTTTCCTCTTTTTCGGTGTCGCATCATCCTTCTCCTCTTCCTCCTCTTCCTCCTCCTCCTCCTTGTACCGCTTGATGGGTAAGATTTTAATCTTTGCGGTACTTTCCGGCTCGTTTTTCACCGCGATCGAGTTGTCGACAATCTTTTGTAGCGGCTCAATAATAGGTCTAAAATGGGTCTTGACCGCGATATCGTCATCGATCTTACCGGTCTTCAAAGCGCGATGTTTCTTGCGGATTGCTTCACTCGTTTTCGCAATCTCCTTCGCTATCTTTTCACGTTCGCGAATATTATCGTTCTCAGCCATGTCGGTAGAGTGTCGAACGCTCGTGTTTCACCTCTCTCGACAGAACATCGGCAACGACTAATTGTTTTGCGGTATCGCGAACACGTTAAATCCGTTTCTGTATCGGCCGTTCGTAAGCGAGCTATCCTTATCTATCACTAGAAATCCATACTTTTGCTGCCAACAAGTACGACATAATTCACTGAAATCCTCGTATGACATGTCAGTATTCACGTGATCATTGTACACATGTTTCAAGTTGGTACCGTCCTGTTTAAACAAGATTAGCAGGTTTGCGTTGTCACGTATAAGATGTTTCGGTATTCTTGCGTATGTCTGACAGAGATAGAAGCAGTCGACGTTCGAGTGGCGTCCCATTGAAAAGTATTCTCTTATCGTATTTTGTTTGTCACACGCCACGTCATCGAAAACGAAAATCGAGTTTGGACATGCTTCGCTCGGTGGAATGACGTCACTGTTATTGGAGAATGTAAAATAGCCGATTTCATCGATCGACGTCAACAAATTCTCCAGATACTGATATTTTGGCTGTTGCAGTGACTTTGAGTACACGTACACGTTTTCAAAGCGGACGCCGTGCGGGCTTTCTATCAAACTAATCAACACGTTAGTTTTACCGCAATTCGAGGGGCCGCAAACGATCGCGCGTATAGTAGTCGGCAGTATCGTACCGTGTCTACGCATCTCCGCGTTGTCCCCCATCGATCGTAATCTGGCGTCGTAATTCGTCACGCGTATCGCGAAAGGTTGTCGCACGAATCTCATTGTCCCACTCCCCGATTGAATCGAACGCTTGCCTATTTATAGCTGCGCGGAACCACGAATCGCTCAGTAACGAAAAAAATGTTTGTCTTGCTATCAAGTCCTTACGATATTTGTAATTTGAGCGCCGAACAGCTACAATTTGTGTCGAAAACAGTTTTATTGCGAATGTGTGGCAATTACGTCCACTGCGTGTGGGACAAGCTTCCGGAACATATAAAGGCGGATTTGGAGGTTCAAACTTATCGCCACTGTTTCGAACATTACAATCGACCGTGGCAGCAGACGCACATCGACGGTCCAGCGCCGATGATAAAGGATTGCAGCGAATGTCAACGAAAATAGGTAGAGGCCTATTAAATCTCGCGATAAACGCACTTCCGATCGAATTCCATATCCCCGGCTATCAGTTTTGCGGTCCGGGCACGCGACTACAAAAGCGATTAGCCAGAGGCGATCGAGGTATCAACCCATTGGACGCAGCGTGCCGTGAACACGATATAGCGTACTCTCGAAGCAACGATCTCATCGAGAGACACGCGGCAGATAGGATACTCGCCAAGGAAGCGCAAACTCGCATCGTTGCGAGAGATTCGACTCTCGGTGAGAGAGCCGCCGCCACAGCTGTCTGGGCAGCGATGAAAGCCAAGACGAAGTTCGGTATGGGCCTGAAGACGACAAAGACGAAGACGAAGAAAAAGATGGCGAAGAAGCGAATACTTCCGGTAGCGAAACGTGGGGGTGTATTGCCGATTCTACCAATGTTGGGCGCGCTCGGATCTCTGGTCGGTGGAGCGGCTGGTGTAGCAAAGATGGTGAACGACGGAAAAGCCACACAACGTCAGTTGCAAGAGATGCTACGTCACAATCGCGCCATGGAAGGTCACGGATTGTATCTCGCTCCATACAAACGCGGACGAGGAGTTTCAACGAGAAAAAAGGGGAAAAAAAAACGTCAAAGAGACGCTAAAAATGCCACAGGGCGTAACTACCAACATACAATTGCTACAACTGGCAAAACGTATGCACATTCCGTATTTTAGAGGTGTTTTCATGCGTGATTCATTACCGATCGGTGGTATATATCGAAACGAGAGCGGCATCGTAAATTTGGATAACGCTAAAGGATCGGGTACTCATTGGGTAGCGTATGCAAAGAGGGGGGATCGCGCTATATATTTTGACAGTTTCGGCAATCTTCGACCGCCGAATGAATTGGTGCGATATTTAAATGTGACAAAGATACAATTACGCACCTGTTCAAACTTACAATCAAAGCATCTGTGGACAATTGTGCTTACAGTTTCTCCGAGCGGTCGATGCATGTGAATTTAAAGACTAACATTGCGCTATTTAACTCAGTATTCGTTAAACAGTTTTGCCGATATGTCTATGACATTCACACTGACCGGGAAGAGTAGTGTTCTCGCGGCAAACTACTTTCCCGCCGTAGATTTGAGCGACGATAAATACGAGCTAGGTCTAGCGGATTTTGAGACTTATCACACGATATCGAACGTGAATTCCTCGAATAATAAATTTTACTTTGGCAAAGATGACGCGGAAATTACGATTCCCGAGGGATCGTACGAGCTGCAAGCGATACATGAGTTTTTGAAACATGCAATTTTACGAAAACGTCCGCGACACGCTGTTCATGACGATGATAAAAAACACGCTGACACCACGCATATTCGGACGAATGACGACAGTGACTTTGAAGATGGAGAATATCCGATAGTGCTCCGCGCTAATTATAATACGATGAGGAGCGAGATCAAATGCGCCTACAGAATGAATTTTAGCAAGCCTAACAACATTGGATCGCTGCTGGGATTCTCGAATCGTATACTGCAGCCGCGAAAATGGTATAAGTCGGACATGCCGATTAATATTATCAACGTGAACATTATCCGCGTAGAATGTAATGTGACCGCGGGCGCGTACAGCAACGGCAAACTCGTTCATACGATACATGAATTTTCACCGAGGGTACCACCAGGATATAAGATATCGGAAACACCGGCGCACATCATTTACCTGCCGATCATCGTGCGGAGCATTACGGATTTAACGTTACGCGTTGTCGACCAGGACAGACGATTGCTCGATTTTCGAGGAGAAGAGATCACCATTAGATTGCACGTACGACGACGACAGCGATAACGTACGTGTGCGGCGTATGAGATGCTCGTGTTGAACGGATCGAAAGATACGAGAGATAACACAATCTTTACGGAGCCAGCGACAACAACAACGTCGACATTCACTAATATCCAATCATCCGGTTGCAGTAAGAAAAAGAAACTGAACGCATCAAACGTTGCGTTTTTACAATCTTTGGGATTCGCGGTGCGAAACATCTGAACAATGACCGACATCCTCAACATTGGAGACGAGCCAATCTTCGACGATCGCATCGTCAAGATCGAGACTCACACGTACAACCCGTTCGCTAACACAACATTCGGACACAGTGATGAGATAAGAATACCCATACAACAACAGGATCTATATACGTTGCCGTATGAAAGTTTCCTATACATCGAGGGAGAACTAAAGATAAATAAACCAGCCGAAGGATCTGCTGTGATACTGGGAAATAATTGTGTCGCATTCATGTTCGATGAGATTCGATACGAACTCGATGGCGTGGAGATTGATCGCAATAGAAACGTGGGAATAACAAGTTTGCTCAAAAACTATGTAACGATATCATCCGATAGAAGCGTGATTATGAGAAACGCCGGCTGGACTGATCCGACTACTGCGAATGGAAACTTCAATTTTTGCGTACTGCTCTACATGTTATTGGGATTTTGCGAGGATTACAGACGAGTGGTGATGAACGCTCGTCATGAGTTAATCTTAATACGATCGCGCAACGACAACAATTGTCTGATTGGAGATTCGACGCTGGAGCCTGTGATCAACATATTCAAGATACAATGGCGAATGCCGCATGTGTTGTTGAGCGAGATTAAGAAGCTGTCGATGCTGCGCGCTCTGGAAAGCGGACATTACCTCAGCATGGGTTTTCGCTCGTGGGATCTGTATGAGTATCCGCTATTGCAGCGTACAACCAAGCATTCATGGGCCATTAAGACAGCGACTCAGCTGGAGAAGCCACGATATGTTATCTTCGCTCTGCAGACAGGTCGGAAAAACATCATGTCTGAGGATATGAGTCGATTCGACGATTGCAAGATGACCAATGTGAAACTCTATCTGAACTCGGAATGTTATCCGTACGACGATATGAATCTGGATTTCGATAAAAACAGATGGTCGATTCTGTACGATACGTATGCGCGTTTCTGCAAGAACTATTATGGATACGAGTATCTCGAGCCGAGTCTCACCGTCTCAATGTTTCTACGTAACGGTCCGTTCGTGATCATCGATTGTTCTCGACAAAACGAATCGGTTAAGAGCGCAACCGTGGATGTGAGATTGGAATTCGAGTGTAAGGAGAATGTGCCGATGAATACCACTGCGTACTGTCTCATCATACATGATCGCGTGATCCAGTACAACCCGTTGACCAACGTTGTGCGCAAAATCACCTAAACACACCAACAATTTAGAGAGAGGGGGAAGCATAGCAGAATATAAATCAAAGTGTTATGAGATAGTTGCCATTCTTCTTTTTAACTGATACATCGAAGAGAGAGATCTCGTCATGTCCGTACCAACGTTTGTGGATCTACAGGGGTTTATCCTCAATAAACAATTCATTGTAAAGGAAGCGGCAATCCTGAGAAGAGGATTTATTTTGTCACATTATTTTTTCGCATGTCCTGTACCATGGAGTGTACTCATAAAATCGGAGAGACACCAAGCCTCATGGTTGACTCGAAATCATCATGGATTGCAATGGGAAGATGGAAACGTTCCATACAGCATGGCTCAGCGTTTGATTACAACAGCTATCATTGGTGGACCACATGAAGAAGAAGAAGAATCCATTCTCGTATATGTAAAAGGACTTGAGAAGCGAGAATGGTTAGCCGATATATTGGATGATGCGGGAAACGGTTTCATTATTGAGACCTTGGATGCTGATTACGACGATATCGAGTCTCTATATAATCTAGATGTTAAAAACACTATGCGATGTGGAAAACATGTTAAGAATTGCGCATTACAAAATGTATTCAAAATATTTAACTGGTGGTCGCAACGCCACAAAGAATTGCAAGATTTGGAAAAATAAAATATTTAAACATTAATGTGTTTTATCTCTTATTCCCCTTCCCCAATCCTTTCCTCACGAATCGTTTCTAAGAATTCTTTTTATCCGAGTGCCGTTTCCCCTTCTCCTAAATTTCATAGCGCCAATAGTATTCTAGAATCTCCCGCCACATTTACCCCACTATTTTTAAAAATAAGCGTCATGTACAACACTCGATTAATTTCTTTATACGATCAGTGTCGCGTTAACCGTTCGTACTGGTGGTCACTTTTAAAATCTGGAAATATGTACTACGCTGAAAGAAGCAGTGGCTCCGGCAGACCTGTGAATAATTACGTCCCGAGTCGTGATGACACTCCATCGTTTGAGAATAAATGTGACGAGTAAGTTTAACTTCTTTCTATCTTTATATATTTTTTTTTTTTTTTTTACAAATTGTATTATTTTCAAACTAATTTCATTTTTACAGCATTTCATTGGAGCGTCGTGCGGTTCGTATACTAGGCAGACGATACGCATTGACAGCTACGGAATTTAAATTCCTCGAAATTGGTATCAAAGTGGATCCACCGAGTTACGTGGAAATCGCCATAGGAGATCATCGAGGAAAGGAACTGATACTATCTCTCGAAGCGTGGAAAGGACTCTACGAGCAACGTCACAATATTCAGAATCTGCTTCGAAACGATTTTAAAGATGCCTACAGTTTTATAAGCGTTGGACCGTTAACAGTGCGAGTTCGTACGATTAACGACGCCAAGTTAATAAGTCTTGAATCTTCAAATGTATGCATGATGATGATCGAATCGACGTTACACCGTATGTTCGATCTCGATCCTTGCATTGATGTAACTTTTGACCGATTGGTTAAAATTACCAATACAGTCGATATCAAGTTTACGCAATTTTCAAATATCGCGTCCAATGTAACGAATCCTAAAGAAGTATCAAATGTAATACGCGCGAGCGACGCCTTCAACAAGCATCAGCTCATCGATTGCGAGCTGGCAGCTTTAGTTTTTAGTCCATAATATGTAAGAAAAAAAAATATTTAAAAGAAGAATAAAGAGTTTTTAAGTCTAAATTATGATGTAATTTCTTTGCATGCATTTCCATTCTCCATCTTTCTCCCACCCGTAACCAGTCCCAGCTCTCATACGTAGCTCGTTGCACGGCTTTGTGGGGGATGACATCATGCGGGGAAGGGGGAACGTGACGCTAGAGACTGAGAGGCTAGGGATCGCGAGACTAGGGACTGAGAGGCTAGGGATCGCGAGGCTAGGGACCGAGAGGCTAGGGACTGCGAGAGAGGTAGCGCTTAGGAGAGAAAGAGAGAGCGCGAGGTGAACGCGAGAGAAAGAGAGGGTGTGAGAGGCGAACGTGAAGGAGAGAGATGTTGCGGCGAGGAGAGAGAGAGAGAGAGAGATGACGCGAGGTTAGGGACTGCTAGAGATAGCGCTTAGGAGAGAAAGAGAGAGCGCGAGGTGAACGCGAGAGAGAATTTTTAATAATATTTTAATAATATTAATATATAATTATTTTATAATAATATTAATATATAATTCTTTTATAATAATATTCTTAATATAGATGGAAAGAGGAATTATTCTAAAATAAACTATATATTTTTTAATATTTAAAATAATTTTTATTCTTAAAATGAGTATGCGTAATATTTAGAATTTTGTGTGTGTGTGTGTGTGTGTGTGTGTGTGTGTGTGTGCGCGCGTATGAATGTGAATTTAAAATTTAAAATATAAGAATATATAAGAATATAATAATATAATATGAATATAAAGATAAGAATATAAACACTAAGAATATAAAGATAAGAATATAAAGATAAGAATATAAAGATAAGAATATAAATATTATAATATATAAAAATTTTTAATGCGTCGGCGGCAAGCGGAGGAGCAGCGGCTGGGCAGTGGTGGCGGCAACGGTGGTGAGGCGGTCGGGCGGCTGTGCCGACGATGGTGGGGGTAGCAAGACGACGGCCGTGGGACTACTGCGAGGGGTCTCTTCTGTGACAGAAAAAAATTTTTATTAATTATTTTAACAATTTTTAAATTAAAAAGAAATACTTACAACACACTCTCAATCTTCGTCCCTCACATCCGACTCATCGATTTCTAAGTCTGAGTTCAGAATATTATGTTCTGGCGACTCCTCCGATTCGGATGGCAACACATCTGAGTTGGATGGTAATAGCAATAATGGCCATGGTGGCAATGTCATATTCATTGGGTTCCTACTAACTTTCGGTTTTCCATTTAAAAAATGGAATACCTTTTCATATCGACGCTGAAAACACGCGATTCGGTTGTGTTTAGATGATGTGACGCAGTGACATACGGTAGTTCCCAATAATTGCCTTTCATGAGATTGCAGAAAATGGGTCACATCTCTTGCTTGAGGTTTTTGCACATCAAGTTCGCGATTTCTTAAATAATGCACAATCGAAGTCACTGGAATGTTCTTCAATCTTTCCTGAGACGCCATCTTCACTTTCAGAATTCTCACTTTAAGTGTCCCAGCACAATCTCTCAAAGTTTATTGTGTGCAAATAGGGCACATATTGCATGGAATTATTATATACAATGGATTTCTACAATTGCAGCACGATCGACTCTCCACTGCGTCGTGTAATTGAATCACATGCTTCCGAACAGCATACATGTGCCCGAAGTCTTGAATAGAGATCATACATGTAGTACATAGAGCTTGATCAGTACCCGTCGAATAATAAAAGTATATTGTACAAACTTTTGTACGTCCGTTTAGCGCAAGGATTTGTGAATTGTCCACTACCTTGTTGTCAATATCCGTAAGATCCTCATTGCAATCACTAATATAATTACTGTCATCCGACAGCGCGTGATCTTCGTCAGACGACTCGTCAGACGACTCGTCTAATATCGCTTCGAAATTATTATCATTTTCCATTTCTTTTTAACTCACTACACTGTACCACTGACACTTCGCATAGGACACTTTAACTCGTCGAATGCTAAAGACTTTTTGACGCGGAGACAGACTCTCTCCATAAGTTTCAACCCCCATCCCTCTCAAAATTATCGCAATTCTTCCTTAAAAAGATATTTAGGAAGATGTTTCGCTCTCGTTTACGACCGATTTTCTGCGAGGGTACAAAGCAGCCGAACGTTGGCACCGATACGTTGCATTCTTCCTTAAAAAATATTAAGAAAAATGTTTCGCTCTCGTTTTTATGGGAGATTTTCCGCGAGGGTACAAGCTGCCGAACGTCAACGCAAATAGGTAGAGGCCTATTAAATCAAGTTTGACATGTTCGTCGCAGCGTCGGCTTAAAATCTTCATTCCTTTCCTAATGATAAAATGTCTATAAAATGAAAAACATAGTTTTAATGGATTCTAGAACGCTCCGTTGACGAGCAGCCGGACATCGGCGCTTCTGTAATAAAATTATATTAACGAGGGTACAAAATTGTTAATCATCGGCGCTTGTTCTATACCTTTTTGGGGAAAATGTCTAAGAACCCTCATAAAAAAGTCATAAAGATACCATCTACAAATATTGCACTCAGAAAACTCCCTCTCTTTTGTCGAAACATCCCCCTCCACCCGCGTGACGTCAGCCCCCGCGCCTACGAGATACCCCCGCCCCGCGTGACGTCATACCCCTCGCCTCGGAGAACCCCCCGCGCCCCGCACCCCCCTCAGAGGACCTGGGTTAGAACTCTCATAGTATTCCTACTCGCGTGAATTTGCACAATTTTTAGACGATAAGAATATACAGTATGTGAAAATCGCCACCGCTTCACCTCAAGCGAATGGTCAGGTCGAGTGATTCAATCGTACAATATTACCGATGATAGCGAAATTAACAGACGAGAAAAAGACATCGTGGTATAATACTCTTAAGGATGTAGAATTTGCATGTAATAATACCGTATCGAAAGCCACGAACGAATGCCCGAGCGTGTTACTTTTTGGAATGCGGCAACGTGGTAGAGTAATTGACGAGCTACGAGATGCTCTAGAAGTTAACGGGCAAATCGAGATATCCCGAAATTTATCATGCGTGCGTGACAAAGCGACCAAGCAAATCCAAAAGAGTCAAGACGCGAATAAGCAAGCTTACGATCGTAAACATAAAACCGCGAAAAAATATCAAGTAGGCGATAAAGTGATGATAAAGAATTTCGATAATTCACCGGGTGTCTCTCAAAAACTGATACCAAAGTTTAAAGGCCCGTATCAGGTTGATCGCGTACTTAGAAATGACCGATACGTAATAAAAGATGTTGAAGGGTTTCAGCTATCGCAAACGCCTTATCGCGGAACATGGGAAGCATCAAATATGCGACCATGGACACCGGCTTAATGTAGATTTGAATACAACAATAATAATGTTTATGTTAGATTAAGTTAGATTAAGTTGTAATAAGCTTATATCAAGTAGGTTTACATTAAATTTAAGTTTAAGTTTAGCTGCAGATTTTGCCTAGCAGTAAAATTTTTCTTTTGTTTTTACGCGCACGATTAATCGGGATGATTAATGGTTAGGCTGGCCGAATTGTAAGGATTTCGAGACCGACAGGCATAGAACCATTCCCACGCACGTAGAGAATCGATGGGCATAGGGCCACTTGAAACCACGCGTGCGGACAGTATATAACTCGGCGATACTTTAAGTGCGACGCGTTGCCTCTTCAAGAGGTTCGCGACACTCAAGACGCTGCGTCCCGTCGACCCGGCCTGCGTTTGTTTATGCATCGACGATTTCGGGTGTAGAGTTAGTTAATGATAAAGAGGCAGTTCCACGCCTGCCCTCGAACAGAACGGTTTGACTAAGCTAACGGCAGACGGCCGGCCACCGATGCAAAATCCGCGTATACGATTAAGCCGTATAATTAAGTTGTAATCTTATGAATAAACTGCGATTTAATATCAGCTCGCTATCTTTGACGTGCCCTCCCTACACTATTACGTTTTAATTTTATGTATTTATTACGTATCATATACAGGCATACTGTTGCTGACATTTCCATCTAAACGTTACTTAATGGTTGACATAACAGTTACCAGAACAGCAAACATCTGTTCTATAAATGTTCTGTAAAAGTTACAAAACAGTGTTTACTGGGTGTACTCCAATTTTATAGATGTTTTTGGCATGGGTGTTTTCGGTGTTAATCGCGATAAATCACTTCGGTAGATTGCGCAGATACGATCGATTCGTGTTATGAACATATCATCACAACGACATATCGTCTATCGTTTTCAAAGACAGAGAAGTGGGAGTATGACTTTGATCGTGAGATGGGAAAAAATATCGAAATGCGAATATTTACGTCGGTATTAAATGATTGAAAACAATGATTTGAATCATTTGATCCTTAGAATTCGTTCTACGGCGCGGGAGAAATATCGCAACGCGACACCAAATTACGGGGATGGAAAATATACGTTACATTGATATATGTTCTCTGTATATGTATGTATTGAAAATCGGTACGCTTTTCTGATTGGGCATCCGATCGATGTACGTCGATGAGGAAGGCGTAATTTGTATCGAGATATAATATAATTTCGACTCGATCGAGAAAGAGTAATGTGATGTAAAATGCTCCCTCCGCAAAATCTCTTTTACCGTATCAAGTGCAAAGCAAAATATTATTCGTATTATGTCGTCGTTGGTGCGAAACAATTTCTCAAATTGTATGTACTCATGGACCCTCCGAACGCAAATTCGAAGGTACGTGGGTGTCGCATAAATTATTAAAAGCTATTAAAGAAAAATATTTCATAACAGGCGTTAGTGAAATTTGACAATATAATGTCACTTGTTACGATTCAGTTATATGAGAAGGGGGATTATTTACCGGATATATTAATACTTTCTTAACATTAAAGCAAAAAACAAGTGGATAACAAAGTGAATGCGTAAATGATGATGCTAAAGAGCGATACCTTCGTGAGTACGAAGAGATCCAAGGTATCGTTTTTGAAAATCAAAACATTGCAAAATCCTGGATTACGCTCCAGTCGCAAAATTATATTTAAACTCTTTTTGGAGTAAATTCGGTCAACGCACGAATTTACCAAATACAGAAATCGCGTTCATATGCAACAGCGTTTAGTAAATTTGCTCACGAGCCTTTCAATACGAAATATCCAAACATATATTAGTAGTATATGGGCCACTATAGCGAGTCAAAACAAACCCCCACCACTCGGCCACTGGCGCCAGAGGGGTGTGGCTAGACAGGGCTTTTCGATCCGTGATTGGTCGATCCGCTAATAGAGGTCATTAGGCCCAGCACTCTGATTGGTTGGTTTTTAGGAAGAGAGTGGGAGAGTAGGCAGGGTTTTTGAAAAAAGCCGACAAAATGGCGATAAAATATCGTGGTATAGCGTAGCAGGCGTGGGGATTATGGCACCCCACCCCGTCTATGATAGGCTCTAACTATAGTGGCCCAGCACTCTGATTGGTTGATTTTCTTTTTTTTTGGAAGGGTAGGGGGTGAGCAGACAGCGTTTCTGAAAAAAGCCGAGAAAATGTCGATAAAAAAAAGCGGTATAGCGAAACCGTCATAGAGCGGTTGGTCCCCGGTGATCGTGTATAGCGCTGAAAAAAGATAAATAAAAAACGCACTAATTTCGGCTGACCGTCGTTACTCGGCGTCGCATTGACGGGTAGCGTCGGCATCGTCGCTAATAAAGAAAACAAAAAGATATACAAAAAGTACATGCGGCTAGCCTCCGCTTTCAATTTAGGCTAATTATCGTCACCTCGGGTAACAAAAAGAGGCCTAATAGAAAACACGTGCATTCGAGTTCGCATTCTTGTGACGCTACGTAAAGGTTTTATTGCTGAAAAAAATTAAAAAGTACAAGCGGCTAGTGCCCGCTTACAATTTCGGCTAATCGCTTTAGCGTTGCGTTGTCGGATATTATCGACACCTCGGGTAACAAAAGGAGAGCTAATAGAAAACACGCGCATTCGAGTTCGCATTCTAGTAAACGATACGTAGGAACAGATAGGAAGGGTAGCATTCGCTGACAATGGGCGGGTAATAAAACAAAATATGTTCGGGCAACGGAGACTGAGACGCAATATTTAGACAAATGTCGTTGCCGAGACTGTAAATTACGCTAAAGTTTTTAAAAAGATCGAGTTTCTATTTCGCTATGAGGTAAAGGGTAGAAGATGTGGGAAAAATATAAAAGAATTCAAGTAAAAATGTTTCACACACATTTATAAATTATAAATTTTTCATATATATTGATATTACAAATACATAAAGTTAAAAGCGATACAAAAAGTATGTTATTAAAATTACTGAATTAAATATGATATCGGTTAGCAACTACGTTAACATGTTTCTTATTTCAACGAAGAAAGATTTTGCGAAATAAATGTACGATTAATCGATCGTTGTGTTCACAATTTTCGGTAAATAGAGTAAGAAATTGATTAAGATCGTAACCGACAGACATGTAATATAGAAATACACAGCTATATTGTCCGCAAGTTTGTGAGAAAAATCCTTGTAGTTGTCGGGTATTCCACCGATGTATGTTGGAGTTTCGTCGAAGACGAAGGAGAAATCCGGGCTCCAGAGGCAGTATTCCGTAGCTGTCGAAGTAGGTGCCTGTTCCGTGTTCATCGAGGAAAAAGGCGACCCAATGTTCTCCAGCTCGTTTATGATCGTCTGTATTAGCGACGATAGCCGTCGATCTCGTCCACACCCTCGGAACTCTGTCGGCGGGATAAACACCCACATGCTTGGCATCGATATGGCGCAATGCTCGTAGAATTTCGCAAGAGTTCATTTTTTCGACACAAAGACGAACGCGTCGATCCTGGTATTATTTGAATAACTTCGGTTTTTATTTCTCCCGCAAATCTTACTTCTTTTTCTTCTTCTTTTTTAATTGTCTGCTCGACGCTTGACAAATTTTTTGTCTCTATTATATTATCCGTTTGAGTTTGAATATTACGAATTAAAACGGGATTGACATTTATGTTGCTAGCAGCGTAATCCTTGTCGCAGTCAGTTTTCACGCTTTCGTAGCCATCATCATCGTCGTCGTCGTCGTCGTCACTCAATTGATAATTTTCGGGAGAACTACAAGTAGTGGGCTGATTAACGCTGAGAGTATCGCTGCTGCCGGTATTATTTTGATCGAGTAGCCAGCGTTTCAATTTGTAAGCGTTATGTAAGGCGCAATGAAATATCTGTCGAAATCCGTAATGAGCGCAATATTGTCCACACTCTTCCTCCAACAATAGATTTTTGAATGCTGGAGAGATACCTTCCAAATTATATATATCTCTGGAAAGTAGATATCGCAAGTAATGTGCTTTTTCACTACCTCTAACGTAAATGTGACGCGTGTGCCTTATAATTTCACGTAAATGCCGCGTAAAATATTTTGGATTAGCCTCGCCATCGAACCATTCGATCCCATGATAATTTCGTGCGAGCCAGCAGTTTTGTCGTCTTATTTTTTCGGGTAATTCAGCGAATGGATAGGGCGGTATCATAATCCAATGGTCGACGATCGGTGCGTCAATCGCGACAACCGCGACTTCCTTAGGAAGAAACTTCTCGCTCACATCGCGGAAGCCTTGAATGTCAATGACTATATTCATATTGCGAAGAAAAACTTATATGCTTTCGTTGGCGAGGTTTAAGTTTTTCACGAACCGTCGACGAACGCGTCTCGAAGGAAACTGATATTTCTTTTTGTTACATTATAAGTTTTTCTTCTCGTAAAACGCGTCGGCGAGTGGAAGTGGAAGAGAGCGGGGATAAGAAAAATACAAAAAATTTTTAATCGTACGTTGCGACGAGAGACATGTAAATGCCGCGATAAAAAATTTAACCGGAAAAATCGACGATGACTTGACGAGACGAGTCTATTTCTATTACATTATCAAATTCGCCGTAAACAATACAGTTAATTGTCTCGGTGAGCGCTTTTTCGAATCGTACTTCTAATCGTAAACTGACGTGTCTCACAAGATTCCAATGCCCGGCGCAATTAGCGGACAAATCGGGTGTAAGATCAAAAGCGAAAAGCGTGTATCCCTTGGAATAATCGTCTCTACTTATGGAATTTCCCTCGTTTAAGAAATGGATGCCCGTTCCCGAGAAGAGCGTTTGATAAGCATCGACGTAAAGCGGTTCTTCCGGCGAGAAAACCGGTTGTAACGGCCTACTAGGAATTTGCGTGCCGTCGACATACAGAGAGAAGAAATTTATGCCGTAATTTTTAAAATTAAACGGATTTAATTTTCTATCTCCGTTAAATGCTTTATTATTAACAAATCAGTAATTCCGACTAAAGACAGTAAATCCGACTATTATTCGTTTCGGTAGTTGTCCGAGTATTACGTTATCTAATGATTCGCCCACAAGACCGCTGTGAACCGTAAATGTTTTAACCTCGACTCTCGTAAGCGGATATTTAGCTGTAACTTTACTCAGCATTCGAGCATGCGCGAGTAACACTCCGGCGCTTATTTTCGCCCTTCTCACTAGCAAGCTGGCATCGAGAATATGTATTTTTGACGCGCTGTTGCTTTCCATGAGGCAAAATGAATCTTTCGAGCGGACGAGTCTCAGTCGTACTTCCACTCCGTTAATTAAGAATTTGTCTTGATTGAAAACGTCGCAATGGAGATGTCCTATAAGAGCTATCGCTCGCCCGTTGCGAATGTAATGGGCGCGTATCGCGAGAGTGTTGCCTTTCGATTCCAGCGTTTCGTCCATGCGACCCGGTGTATCCGCGTCCCATAGACATGACGTTAGATGGGAAGTTTTTGCGGGTGAAGAATAATTTAACAATGCCTCGATGTACGCGCGGTATGCGTAAGCGTTGTTTGGAAGCGACACGAGCTTTTGATTGAAATACACGTCGACCTGATTGAAGATGGAATGAAGAAAATGATTTACGGGACCTACGGCGGTATCTGCTGTTGTGCCGCTTGTTCCTGGAGCTCGAGCCGCTGATTCGTCGCTCGATTTCGCGCGTACGCGAAGACTCAGCAGAGTATGCGTGAGATCTAGTTATTCTTCTCCGTGACCGGGGACGACGAATTCTATCGGCGAATCGTCCGAGAGAGAGGTCACGGGCTTGTAATGAATCCATTGTGAACCCTCGATACTAGTTTGTGTGGGCGGCAGGGAAAAGAGATCAAGTTCAGTCTTTAAACACTCGCTCGAATGTGTGTGAAGAAAAGACATACTTATTCTCCGACAATTGTTTCGTCGTCGCTGTCCTCGTCGCGGTTAAATGCGTGTAAATTAAAATAGATTAAGAAAATATATCGGATAGTGTACGTTTCTTGCCGATTTTACGTCGTTTCGTGGACGTCTTAAGTCTTTTTACCGTCGTACGGGCTTTCTTCCTCTTATTCTTCGATGATTTTGTATTCGTCTTCTTTTTCGTCTTGCTTTTCGATAAACTTTTCTTACTCGAGCGACGGCGTTTAACGATGCGCGTGTCAAGCCCAACAAAGGGAAAATGAGCTACGTGCATTTTCGTATCCGATTTATATTCCGAACCTTTCATGAGGCTAGTTATTTTTTCTTTAGCTTGTCTTTTAAGATTGTTACGCGATTCTTTAAAGCGATGTTTAGCCACTACCTTAAACGGAGTATTGTTTTCTACATCATCGATTATATTAACGCCCGCGCGTAAAGCTTCTTTACTCACAGCCCGCGCAGCAGTACCTAAAAAAGGCAACACGCGCCTGAATAATCCTCCAAGAAAACTCCCGATACCGTGCCCTCGTTGATAGGGCGATCCGACGAAAACTCGTGGAATTCCACCACCGCGAGCTCCTCCGTTCTGTAATTCGTCGTAATACGTCGAGTAATAATCCATCAACAGAGAACGAACGAACAAATTTTTTTTTCTTTTCTTTTCTCTCTCTCGTTTTCTCTGTCATAGACACCGAGTATTCTTACGATATCTATTCGATACGTCTAAAGTGCAATGTCACCGTCAGTGTCCCGAATTCGAATGGTATACTTTGACCCAGCTGATCTCTTATATCTATTTCGATCGTACGGAAACATGTTTGACGCAGCGTGATGTATTGAGCGGGCGAGAAATGTCTTATCTGAGTTGACGTGAACGCGTAATCATTTCGCGAGTCAAGCGCGACTATTCGAAGAAAGGGAGATTGTACATCTCCGGTAATGTAAGGTTGTCGCAATAGACAAAGAGTTTGTCGGGAATACCTCGCAACAAACTACCCGGCTCGTCGGCTATTATCATACGAAAGTGCGTGAGTTCGTAAAATAGCAGAGAATGCATCTCTTCATCATAGACCCACGAAGGTAAAACGTCGGGTATAACGAAACTACTTTCGATTTTAACTAGCTTTTCGTTGTTATTGTACATTTCGATACCGATTTCATTATAAAACCACGCGGGTAACGGAGATGGTACAGTGGGTTCGCTATCGAGCTGAACAAGATCTCTGCGCTTGATGTGTATATCAAAGCCGAGTATGCGGCGGAGTTTGTCGGAAAAATTTACATAATACGTCATACTACATTTATTTTCTTCGCAGGCAAGTTTCATGAAAACTTTACCACCCATGAAGACGTTGAAATGCCAAACAATATGTGAATCGACAGATTTTATAGCGGCGTAATTCACACTCTCGATAATATCGTGCATATTTAAGTAAATACCCGCGGGTACCTGAGATTTCATAGCCTTAACTGTCTTATCGCGCTCGTTAATATCGATGAATCTGATTAAATTTTCATTATTTCGTATATGTAAAAAACTACACGGAAACTGAATCTCCGTGAGCGCTACTTCCCAACGTCCGTGTAATTCTATACGCTGGGGTAATTCAGTGGTGAAACATGTGGTTGTATTTTCCGGAAAGTAACGCATGCTACTGTTGCTCGGGAGAATCATGTAAAATTCTTCTTCCCTCATTTTAACTCAAAGATCTTAAACTCGAAGCGGGTATCCAAGAGTCGAATTTGGAGGGATATCCTTGCCAACTAACTAGTAATTGTTTATTGTTGCCACGTCCCCTGCTTTTTATTACCCGCTCGACGATAAATTCTTCCCCTTGCAAATCTTTGTTGACCGGAGTTAATTCTTGTTCGTAAAAAATTCCGTCTATATCCTCACCCGCTAAATCGCTTAATTCATATACGCGTGGTTTTCTCCATTCGAGAACACGGCAAATTCGAAATATTTCTTCGCTCCACTTTGCCTTTCTCAAAGACTACAGTAGGGATACTATGCCGGTTCTAACCCGGGGCCTCCGAGGGGGGCACGGGGGAGGGGGCGGGGGGGGTTCTTCGCGGCGAGGGGGTATGACGTCACGCGGGGCGGGGGCGCTTATCGCGTATTGTTTTTCATAAACAAAACAGCGTTTGGATTACTTTGAATTATCTAACATGTTTTATTATAAACAAAACACCGCAAAATGAGCGCCGACATTCGGCCACCCTCGCGATACCTCCCCCACCCCTCCCCCATAAGGCGACGCGCTTTGGCGGTACTTCCGCCCTCCCCCTCCCCTGCCCATATGTGACGTTTCTTCCTCATTGTTTAGGAAGAATTCTTTTGCGATAATTTTGCCGACATTCGGCCGCCCTCGCGGTACCTCCCCCTCCCCTCCTCCACCTGAGGGGATCTTGGGAGGTCGCGCTTATCGCAATGAACACGTCGGGACATGTGTTTTTTTTCGCGGTAAAAGACCGTGTTGCATTACGCGCCGATATTTGGCAGCCTTTGCGGTACCTTTCCCCTCCCCCTAAGCGGAATTCTTTCTCATTGTTTAGGGAGCGCCGATGTCCGGCCGCTTGAATTTTTTTATAAACAGATAGCGCCCGATTTTATTACTATGATATTCCATTGTGGAATTTCAAGAGGGATGGGGCTGAAGCTTATGGAGAGTGGGTCCGTTTCCGCGTCAAAAAGTCTTCAGTATTCATATAGTAAAGAGCTAAGTGTCCTGTGTGAATTGCAAGTGAGAAGAAATGAATATAGAAGATGTAATTATCATCGAAGATAGTGATGAAGATGTGATTGCCATCGAAAATGGAGAAGAGGCCTTTGAGAATAATGAGGCCATTGAGGAAGATGAAGACATGTATATAGATGTTGAAGAAGTGGACAATGAAGAAGTTATGAACATAGAAGAAGAATCATCCGATGATGATGATGATGGTAATATAAGAATTTTAGAAGACTCCGATTATGATAGTGAGTGTAGTGCGGACCTTACTGAACAAAAACAAGTGCGGGTTCTAAAACGAGCTGATATCCACGATATTGACGAACTACAAAAAATGTGTTGCATTTCTTTTTATTATGAAGCTAATAACGACAAATTTTGCACAGCATGTTTTTTGCGAGTCAATGACTTATTTTCACGTGCTCGTGCTGTGCGGAAACACGATACTGAAAGATACATTTTACTTTTGGGAGATAGATGCTGCGAATGTCGATTATCAGTGTCTCAAATAGTATCGTGCAGTCTGTGCCCTATTTGCAGACAATAAACTTTGGGAGATTGTGCTGGGACACTTAAAGTGAAGATGGCGTCTCAGGAAAGATTGAAGAACATTCCAGTGACTTCGATGGTGCATTATTTAAGAAATCGCGAACTTGATGTGCAAAAACCTCAAGCAAGAGATGTAACCCATTTTCTACAATTTCATGAAAGGAAATTAATGCGAACTACCGTATGTAACTGCGTCATATCATCTAAACACAACCGAATCGCGTGTTTTCAGCGTCGATATCAAAAGATATTGCATTTTTTAAGTGGACAAGTGAAAGTTTGTAGGAACCCAATGAATATACCATTGCCACCATGGCCACCATTGCTATTGCCATCTAATCAGATCAAATCAGATGTGTTGTCAGAACATAATATTCCGGATCCGGACCTAGAAAACGATGAGTTGGATGTGAGGGGACCGAGAGTGTGTTGTAAGTATTTCTTTTTAATTTAAAATTTATTAAAATAATTAATAAAAAATTTTTTATAAACAGATAGCGCCCGATTTTATTATTATTTTTGTCTGTCATAGAAGGAGCATCCACGGCGCAGCCCCCACCATCGCCTGCCGCCCGACCGTCTCACCGCCTCGCAGCTACCGCCGCACCACCGCTTGCCGGCCCACCGCCCGGCCGCCCCACAACCGTTATCACATCCACTGCCGGGGAGGTCTATTTCATATTATTAATTTTTATCATTTATAATATTAATTCATTTTATTATCTATTACCTTTTTATATATTTTTTAATATTTTAAATTCTATACTCTTTTTTAAATTTTTATATTCTTATATTTTAAATTCTATACTCTTTAAATTTTTATATTCTTATATTATTCCTTTTATATTTAATATCAATTATTTGATATATTATTTTTATATATTCAATTTTTTCTTATATTCAGATACACCTGTATTACACGCATATATAATTAAAAATTATTAATATTAAAAGAAAAATATATTTATTCTAGAATAAGACGTCCTTCTCCCTCATCGCGACATTATTTAAATTATTAAAATTTATTATTAAAATATTAGTAGAATTAAATTCTCTCTGCTTCGCGTACGCTTCACGCTCTCCTAAAGCGTTTGCTCTCTCGCGGTCCCTAGCGTCGCGCTATCTTTCTCTTTCATGTATCTCGCCGAGCCATCTCTTTCTTCTCTCGCGCGTCATCTCTCACGCTCTTCACCGCTACATCTCTCTCTCTCTCTCTCTCTCTCGCGCGCGCTATCTCTAGTAAACGCTTCACGCTCTCTCTCTTCTAAGCGCTCTCGTGGCCCTTTTCGAGGGTATAAACAAAACAATATGACAGTGAGCGCAGGCAGCTCGAATTTATAAACAGATATTTATCACTATGGTATTCCTTTGTGGAAATTTTGAGATGGAGCTGAAGCTTATGGAGAGAGTCTGTCTCCACATCAAAAAAGTTTCGAACAGTCGCCGAGCGAAGTGTCAGTGTAAGTGCAATAAAGTGTTGTGAATAAAAGTGAAAAATGCCGTTTGAATTAGGAGGCATATTGGGCTCCAACTTTTTAGAGACCCTAATAACAGAATTAATTGGAAATATGCCCTTCTTAGGGCTGCAAAGAGTATTAGATTACAGGAAACCAAAATCATGGAAGATCTCATTTATTGTCAGCATCATAAGGGGTCTGTTTTTAACGTGTGCGTTGTCGGTAAGTTTTTTATTATTTGATTATATTATTCAATTTTTATCTAATGAATCTAATAAATTTGTTAATTTTAGAACATGAGAGAGGAATTCCCAGGCGACGACGAGTCGATAAATGGATTCATCGAAATCCATGGCTTTATAAATGTGTCGAAAATGAAAAAAGTTCGAATGTTGCGGCGACGGAATCGCCAGAACTTGGATGAATTGTGGGGAGATAGGGAGGAGGACCGCGAATGGACGTATCTAAATGAGGTGTGGTGGACGGATATTTTCCGACTTCGAGAATTTTTTGAGGAGATCGAGATTATATGTATCTATTTTATAATAAAAAAAAATGAAAAATATATATTTGTCATGTATAATTAAGAAAATACTAAAAAAAATGATTTTTCTGTTATGTAGGAGTCCCGCCTCGCAGCAGTCCCACGGCCGTCGCCTTGCCACCCCCACCATCGTCGGCACAGCCGCCCGACCGCCTCACCGCCTCGCATCAATCCGCCGCCGCTCAACCATCGTCGGTTCCACCGTAGCCACCTCCACCACCGACAATTTTTATATATATATTATAATATTCATTTATATTCTTATCTTTATATTCTTATCATTATATTCTTATCTTTATATTCATTTATATTTTATATCCATTTTATATTCACATTTATATATTCACATTTATATTCACATTTATATACATTTATATCCATTTATATCCATTTATATCCATTTATATTCTTTTAAACACACACACACACACAAACACACACACAAATGTATAATACACATTTATTCATAATTAAAAATAATTGATATTAAATTAATATATTCATTTTAAAAATTCCTGTTCTTTTCCCTCACTGCGTCATCTCTCGCGTGCGCCTCTCGCTCTCTTTCTCTCGCGTTCACCTCGCGCTCTCTCTCTTTCTCTCCTAAGCGCTATCTCTCTAGCAGTCCCTAACCTCGCGCTATCTCTCTCTCTCTTTCATGTTTCTCGCTGCGACACCTCTCTTGCGGTCCCTAGTCTCCTCTAAGCGCTATCTCTCGCGATCCCTAGCCTCGCAGTCCCTAGCCTCTCGGTCCCTAGCCTCTCAGTCTCTAGCGTCACGTTCCCCCTTCCCCGCATGACGTCATCCCCCGCAAGGACCGCTACAAGCTTCGTATGAGAGCTGGGACTGCTTACGGGTGGGAGAAAAATGGAGAATGGAAAAACATTAAGAGAACAGGATGTTTTAATTTTACTTGATGTGGTTTCACTTTTTACAAATGTACCTCTAGATCTTGCAATTGGAAGTATTATTAACAGATGGAATTATATTAAACTACACACAAAAATTCCAAAAGAGAAATTTATTTTCATGGTTACCCAGTGAGCAATATATTATTAAAAGAAATTCATAAAGTACTCAAGTTTAAGAGTCGGACTTCCGATAACTCCATCAAAATGATAATATTATGATATCAATAAGTCCTCCAATGCGTCGATTTTAGAGGAAAGAAAGACATCACATAAACGATATTTAAAAGAATTCCACAATCTGACTTCTTTTAAATATCAAAAAAAGGTTACCGTTAAGAATTGCTATTTGTAGTATTATATTTTTACATATTTTTTATATTTAAAAAAAATATAACTCTTAGTATACATTTCTTTTATAACATTTTATTAAAATTAAAACAGGTTTCAAAATGCCCATAGACTTTGAATAAAAAAACTTTATGATTGCAACGTGCTTTTTGCAGACGTAACCCAACTTCTTTGGTTGGATATAGAGGCAACATAGAACAAATAACAAAAATATATATGAAAATATATAATCTCTATTTTATGCTCAAATACATATTTAATAATAATATTTATAATTTAAGAAAGAAAGATTAAACGTTAATATCGAAGAACGTAAATGCTATCTCCTTGAAATTCAACTCAGAGCACGCAGTTCACACACGTATATGAGGCTTGCCCATGTGCGGCGTTCGTAAAATAGCACGCTTGCTAGAGACTCTACAGACATCTATGAATAGACAACATAAAGAGCTCTTCTGAAAGATATCTTACAAAAAAGATAACTTACTAATATCATTTTTGAGAAAAATTAATGAAGTCTTCAAAAGTTCTCTTAAAGAGTTCTTCCTCTCAATAATGCTCACTGGGTAACTTTGTTTTATCATCTACTTATTTCATATTCAATGAAAAAATTTACAAACAAACTTATGGTACTCCCATGGGTTCTCCGTTATCGCCAATAATTTCAGACCTAGTTATGCAAGATCTAGAAAATTCCATTATAAACACATTAGATACAGCAATATCATTCTACTATCGCTATGTAGATGATATCATATTAGCAGCACCAGCGAATACAATAACAGACATCGTTGAAAGATTTAACAATTGTAACAATAGATTAAAATTTACTGTTGAATGGGAGGCCGATCGTTGCATGAGTTTCTTGGATTTAAATATCATAGTTAATAACAACAAAATATATATAGATTGGTTCCAGAAAAAAACCTTTTCAGGAAGATCACTATCTTTTTATTCCAATCACCCTATTTGTCATAAAATAGGTACGATTTGTAATTTAATTGACAGAGCATTGCTATTATCACATCATACTTTCCATAAAAAGAATTTAGAGAAAATTATAAATATATTGCTCTGCAACGGTTTTCCTCTCCATCTCATTTTTTGATGAAATCAATCGCAGGATAAAATACCTCATTAAGAACAAATTCAACAACAACAACAATGAAATAACTTCATCACGGTTGACTAAAAAAAAAAAAAAAAGCTGAAAATAAGTTCTTAGTTATACCATACTCGATTTCCGAATCGATTACCCATTCAATGAGAAAATCGAAACATAAAGTGGGATACAGAATACTTAATAAACTTAATAAATTTATTAAAGTATATAAAGATAACGGGAATCCATCTTATAACGTAGTTTATAAAATAAATTGCTCAGAATGTAACGCTTCCTATGTGGGGCAGACAAAAAGACAGTTAAGATCTAAAATCAAAGAACACATAGAAAATATAAAATTAGATCCAACAAAGCAGTCAATGATTTCAGAACATATTACAAATCAAAACCATGCTTTTGATTGGAATAATGTTAAAATTTTAGACCGCGAAAGCAATTATAACAAAAGACTAATTTCCGAGATGTTACATATAAAAGAACAAAAACTGTCTTAATCTAAACAAAGACACGAAATTATTGGGTGGGTCATATTTTGACATTCTCGATTTATCTTAACAGATAAATAATTGTTTACAGTTATATTTGTTTCAATCTGTTATATGTTTATGATTAGCTTATTTACATATTTAAACCGAGTTGATGTACCACGCATGAGTTTGAGAAAAAAAGCATTAGTTGTTAGTGCGAGGTCAGCGACACAGTATTTTCTATACCTCTAGACAATAAAAAAATTATTTGACCATGGCGGGTGATGTAAGTTATCGAATTAATTTGCCAATCATTACTACTTACAATCATTTTTAGTAATCAAATTAACATTAATCCACAGAAGATTTCCAAAAATAACAACACCCATCAAAGCAATTTATGTAATATTTGATAAGCATCTTCTCGTCCTTCAACGATGAATATGTTTTCCATCTCAAATATATCAAGTTACTTCTTGGACCATTACAACTCACACATCTTTGGCAAATCAATATATATATTACATGTTTTTTTTTGTTCATCAAGCTCATATCATTAAGGACTTAATTTTTATATTAATATGTTAATTTCGCTACAATAAGTATGGATTGTGTTAACTATTTAATGTTAACTCTTATTTCATTATATTATGACACTCTTCACATGTCAACTCGTAATTATTAAATTGTTTTTAAACTAATGTATTGATAAAGACTGCTGTGACAGTCGAAACGTCTATTTTTATTTTTTATTTTTATTTTATTAAATATCAATTATTAACACAAAATAACAACAAACCATATTTAGCTCTTTTTTGGCCTTTTAATGTCTCCTTTTATAAAAAACTAAAGTTGCCAGGTCGCAATCGATGAGCTGATGCTTGTTGAAGGTGTTGCTAGCGCGTATTATATTTGATACTTCTTTATTATCCGTTACAGTGGACGCGATATTTACGCGGTTATACACGGTAGCCAAGAGTCTTTCAGCGATCGCGGGGGTGACATCAACGGTGACATCGTTACCGCTGTCGTCGTCGTACGTGCAATCTAATGGTGATCTCTTCTCCTCGAGAAAACGGCTGCGAACGGGTCAGGAAAGGCTATGAACGGGTTAGAAACGACTGTGAACAAGGTAGCGAACGAATCAAGAACGATTTTCGAATGGGTCAAGAACGGAAGTAAACAACGCAGAACGGCTCAAGAAGAACGGCTAAAGAACGGCTCAAGAACGGCTCAAGAACGGCTCAGGAACGGGTGAGGAACGGCTACGACGGGTCAAGAACGGGTCAAGAACGGCTACGAACGGCTACGAGCGGGTCAAGAACGGCTCAGGAAATGGGTCAAGAACAGGTAAAGAACTGCTACATACGGCTACGAACGGCTACTAACGGATCAAGAACGGCTATGAACGGCTCAAGAACTGGTCAAGAATGGCTACGAACGGCTCAGGAACGGCTACGAAGGATCAAGAACGGCTACAAACGGCTACGAACGGATCAAGAACGGCCTACGAACGGCTCAAGAACGGGTCAAGAATGGCTACGAACCCGTTCTTGAGTACTCTGCGTTGATACCACTGCT